>NC_046648.1:1800000-2082500 GCF_900324485.2 Mastacembelus armatus
ATGCATTACCCCTGTAATCACAGCGATTTTAACAAGATTTCATTTGTTTCTCTTTTTTTTTGTTTTACACGCCTGATTGTCATATTGTGTGATTACATCAGAGGGATGTTCCTACCATTCTAATTAAATTTCACACAATTGGACAGTCCTCCTTTTTAATTGCATAGCTCTAATAAGAACTGACCCAGATAGCAATAATTTAAAAAAAATGTGTTTGGTTACATTATTACCTCAGTGTCCCAGGAGTTCACTGGGCAATAACTGCGTACAAGGGCTAGGCACGCTAATAGATAATGAGTATTTGTATGTATGTGTGGATTGTGATGTGCACAGGGATGTTTTTAATAAAAAATACATTGATATATATGACCTATAAAATTACTTCTTTAAATAACATTAATATAAGTTTGTTTTTTTTTAAACACAGGTGAGCCCAGGGTGTGCAAAATAATAAAATGTAAATTTAGAGAGTTATTTACACAATGTATAAAAACAACACTGGTGATATAGGTAACGTAAAATAAAGGTATACAGCATAGAGTAAAATAAAGGATGGAAGGGAAGGAAACGGAAAAAGAAGGACAAACCAAAAAAAAGGAATAAGAGTAAAGAAAAGAAACATAAACATGTGAACCATAATTTTCAACTGACTTCATACAGATATTGACAGTAACATAAAACACATTTTATTAGTTCATAATCTTATGAAAGAATAACTTGTGCTGTGGCTCAGCCTGTATTATACAAACACAACAAACACTGTGTGCATAATTCATCTGGACACCTTTTGTCCATATTTCTCCTGAAAGTTTTCCCAACCAGGTTTAACATCTCTGACGTCTTCACATATTAAAGGTGCACTCTGCTAATTTTGGCACATACCACAAAGGCCAATTTACTACCGATGTTGTGCTGAGAGCGCTCGGCTCCTGCTGTATGTCTGTTGTGGCTCTGGAGGCTTAAATTGGGAGCGTGGAGTTTGAGAGATGTGGGTATTAACCATTCAGACAGGGAGGGGAAGTATAGTGAGTGTATTTATAGTAAGTTTAGGATTCAGGGTTTGGTAGGAGAATCTTAATATCTTGGCCCTTGCTGCTCCCAACTTTCTCCCAACTTTATGTAAATACTACACTTTGGAAATAGAGTACCTCTTTATGAAGTGATATATGTCTGTGTTTCTATAAATGTGTGTATGTAACCAGTGTTTCTGTGCGCAGCTATTGCACAATACACAGTATGAGAAGATATATGACTGTGTGTGTGTGTGTGAGAGAGGGGCACAGTGACCCATCGTGTTTTCTCTGACCTTGTCCTTTTCTGCTTTCCAGAGACACAATGGGGACATTTTAACAGCAGCATCAGTGAAGCACCTGAGTCACCGGCGCTTTGTAGTATCCTTCCAGCTAGACAATGTCCAGCGATCAGATCAAGACCTGTACCGCTGTGTTACCCAGTCCTCCAGGGGCTCTGGGGTTTCGAATTTTGCTGAACTGGTTGTCAAAGGTAAACACTTTCTCTTCTTCTTTTATTCCTCTCCTTTGATGTTGCTCTCCCTTGTGCTTCTGCCACCACAGCCTTCAGTTTTCCTGATGATCTTATGATAGTGTGATATTTTTCCTGCTCTTCTTGGTCACAGCAGATTATTGTGTGTGACTCCAAAGTGTTTCAGAAATGAAACCGATCGTAACAAACTGGAACAGCCGCTAGCATAAAGATATTTCACATTACCCCCCTAGATATTATTTTTGCATGATGGTGTCTATTACAGGCACCTATGTCAAACTGATTTAGACAAACCTCCTTAATTACTAGTTGTATGGTACTCGACATGCATGAAAACTCTTTGGATGGCAAATACAATCTGCCAGTTGTTTCCTGAGCTGGAGATATCAGATGAGCTACCGTACCCAGCTCTTCAGCTCTCTGTCAAAAAGCCGTTCACTTAACTTGGACTCCAGCAGCTTCTGTCATATCATGTACCACTGATAGTGACCTCACTCCCATTACTCTCTCCAAGCCCCAGCCTGACACCACTTTGACAGTGTAGTAATGACATAGCTGTGGGATGGTTTGATGGCATAACAAACTCCAGCTCTCGGCAAAGGGACGATGAGGAGAGGAAATAAGGGTGTGAAGGATTCTCATGCGCCTTTACTGGATGCCCCTCCTATTCATTTTGTTTTTTTAGGGCTGATGCAGACTGTTGTAAATTCCTTTGATTGATGGGGAAGTGTGGATTTGTTTTTACTGTTGTCATACGTACCGATTGCTACAGTGCAAAATGGAGCCCTTTTGGCAAAATGTAATAAACCCTGTCACCAGCAGCTGCCAGTAAACCAGGAGTCAGTGAATCCACTAATAGAAGGCCATGAAATTCCCATTTAATGTGCTCAGACTCTCATCAAATAAGTCTTGTTGTGTTTGTGTGGTTGTGGCTTTCCTTACTTTTTATAATGAGGACAAATAAGTTATTTCTGGCAAACCCATTCTGCGCCCTGAATAGACGTGATAGCTGGCTGTAAGTCATGTCAAGTTTAAGTCGACGGGCTGTAACTGTTTCACAAAGTTCTTGACAAGACTTTCATAACCCTTTTCCTCCCCACCACCCTGCTAAAAAGAACCTAATCATCCCCTTAATGAGTTGGATATACTCATTTCAAGATCGTAGATTGTATGCAGGAATCATGATGACTCTCTTATTGCCCCAGAGAGGACAGCGAAATGTCCACATAATGAATAATACATTTTCATCTCTCTCTTTGAGGTGCTGTATGTCTCGGGCTTTTGTTGTGGCCCCCTGGTTGTTATATTTTGATCCTGAGCACATCTGAGGATGTGTTTTCAGGGATTCGTAGCCAGTTAAATCATAAATCTCAGCATGGAGAAATCCTTAAACAGAAAGTAGCACTGAGAGCAATGTCTAGGTTCAGTAGCGCTTTCCGTACAGAGGGAAATAATGAAAACTAATAATATGCTGACAAAGGTAAAATAAACAAAGTAAACGAAGAGAAAAAACTCGAGCAAATTTACTAAAGCTGCAAATGTGAACTGTCATAGATATGAATGAGTTGTTTTAAATGCGGCTGCTTGCCTGTGGCCTAAATCTGGCCTTTCATTATGGATGCGGTGGCTGACAGCCTAACGATGAACTGCTGCAGGCTAAATCAAGGCAAAGGGAAGCAGTGCAGAGTAGAGGTGAGGTGCTGGTAATGTTGAAATCCCACAGAGAGGAGGCCCATAAAAGACAGAGGGGCCTCTGCAGGAATGAAGGATTAGTCACAGCTACAGATCTAACTCTGATCTTTTCTCATGCTTTGTGCTCATTTCTTTTGCATTCACTTCACTCTTCACACTGTTACCCGTGTAATTGTTCAGTGACTTGGATCTGCCAGTAAGTGACGACTGACCAGTAGGCTGTAGAATCAATCATTGGTTTGGCAATTTGTACCGGCAGTGATGTAGAGTTTCCTCTTTCATCACGGTGACCAGCTCTGAGAACTGGGAGAAAGATGTACAGCCCTTAACCCCAGTTACAAAGATCACAGATATTCCACATGCCTCATGCACAGCTGTTTTGTCACTCACTACTTGGATAAACGTTATGCAAGGCTGTGAGTGGCTTGGTAATAGCTATGACTAATCTGCTATTTAAATGCAGTTTGACCTGCTGACATCCTGCAGTCTCTAGGTACTCATTTAAGACTCACTGGGCCTTAATATAGTGAGAAATCTGTTTGCATACAGCTGATTAGTAAGAAGAATACTACAGCTTTGCCTCCCCACCACTGTGTAGAGGTGTTACGGGCCCACCTGCAACTTATTTTACCGGTGCAAAGATGTATTTGAACTGGAAAAGGAAAAACACTCCTTGTCGATTTCTCTGACAGTACCTCCATCCCCCATTGCGCCGCCCCAGCTGCTACGCGCCGGCTCCACTTACCTGATCATCCAGCTCAACACCAACTCGATCCTGGGAGACGGCCCGATCATCAGGAAGGAGATTGAGTACCGTGCCAGCCAGTCTCCGTGGTCAGAGGTGCATGGAGTCAACATGGTCACCTATAAGCTGTGGCACCTGGACCCAGACACAGAGTATCACATCAGTGTGCTGCTGACTCGGCCCGGAGAGGGGGGAACTGGCCCTCCTGGACCGCCTCTAGTGAGCAGGACCAAATGTGCAGGTGAGCTCCCAGACTCTGTTGATGTAGTCGCCTAATGCACTTGTTTCTAATCTATCTAAAATTGGTGTGAACTGTCGTGACAGGTTGAGGTTTCTGTGTGCACGGGATCTGTTGTGATCTCACATAGTCGAGTCCTGAGAGAGTAAGAGTATCAACTATTTCACAAGAAAACAGAAAACTGAGAAAAGCCAGAAACTACCAAACTTTATTTTGTGTAACAGAGACAGTTACTGGTCCTTCTTATCAATCTACACATCTTCTGATCATTCAGATTTATCTTGAGATGATCCCAAACCCACTGCTGGGAACAACTGGCCTAATTTATCGGAGTGTCATACTTCACATCATATGATCACAGGCTGTTAGAGCTCGGAGCATAGGGCTCAGGCAGGTGTGACAATCATCATTAGCTACGCGACACCAACAGAATAGTGTATTTTAAGGCCAGACTCTAAACATAGTAGTGTTATTGCTACTGCAAACTGCTGGACACTGGCTTACATGTGCTGCTGCATTGCAGAATGAAAAACACACCACCCACCATCCAGCTTTCATCCATATGTTATTTGTTTTAAGCCGAATCCTGGAGTGTTGTCTGCATTATCACTTGCATCTTTCCTACACCCCAGGAATCTCTACACATTTTTGGATTTTGTAGTGCGGTGCATGTGTACAGCAGTCGGTTCACATGTTTTCTGTCTGGGTCTCATCTTGTTCCAATAAGGAAGGAATGTTGCTCTGAAAGAACCCATTATACAACACGTAGGGCTTAGGGCAATTACAGTATGCATTGTTTACATAATGCAGTGCCCCATAATAGAAATGTAGTATGTTGGAATCCTGACTGTTCACTAGAAACTAAGGCACAACAGGGTCTTCAATTAAGCCTGAACCAGGCTGCTGCCCTGTGACTTTCTAACTTGCTTAAACTTTTAATCTAGATTAGGACGCCACATATGAACGTGCCTCCTTTGCACAATCACATCTTTCCGCTAAAAATCTGCACAATCTACTAAAATTCAATCATAGGAGCTGATAGACAACTTCTGACTCAGTCAGTCATACCCTTATCTCATACCGAAAGGCACAATCACTATCACTGGCGTTCTCTGAAGTTGAGCAGACTGAAAGGGAGTCTTCTTCGCTGCCAGCATGACAATATTGGTTTGATGGGTATTTAAAAGATAACAGCTAGCTCACTGGAGTAGCTGGCCTAAAGAAGAAGAAGAAGCTCCGTTGGTATCTCTTAGAGAAGATAACAATTTTGATTGAGAAGTGTAATAAAGGAACTAGAGATTTTGGGTGACAGTAAATTAGCTGCAGACCAACAGAGTACTAAGGACCAGTACTATTTGTACATGTTCTGTGTACTTTGTACCTTTATGATGGACTTGTATGGCCATAATTAACTGTTATTTTCAGAATCTGACAATTTGGTGTTTATGAGGTACCAGAAAATAATGAAAATATTAAATTCACAAGCCATCGTCATATTACCAACGGCCCCAAAATATTCAGATGTGCTGTCATATATGACAAAGGAAAACAACAAATCTTCTCATCTTAGAACCTAGAACCAGTGGATATTTGGCATTTTAGTTAAAAAATGCTAGAAGCAATTTATTGATTATAAATCAAATTACAAAATCATCCAAAATGTCTCTTAAAGTAAAGTCTAACGTTGCATTCAACTGTAAGATTAGAGTATTATTTTCAGTTTCCCTCCCATCAGGCGTTTTTTAATTGAACATTTTGTTCCACCTGTTCACATCTGTTCACCTCTGCCATCTGTCACATTGCAGACCAAGTACACCTGGGGGGCTGAGCGGGGTCTCAGCATGACACACCCATGCTCTCTTATAAACCCACATAGAGCAGAAAAGCAATTCTCCTAATGCAGATGCACACGCAGTGATGCAGACTGTCATTACTGCTGCCAGCATCTGCAATGTGTGCATTGTAGTCACAGACACACAAAATGGAGAGCTTTGTGTTTCCCAGTGGCGGTCTGTGGATTTGTGTCTTCCATGGTCATCACTCTTTTCTATGCCCAACGGTCTCTTCCTGCCACACACCATCCCTCACATACCTCCCTACCCTGCTCCAGTAGAGCCTCCCTGCCCCCCCCCCCTCCCTCGAATGACATATTAAAACTACTCTCCTATCCCAACAGCCAAAGACACCTCTCATTCATCAGGCACCATGAGTGAGCTCACAGCCCTCCCTCCCTGATCCATGCACACCCCTATCTCGCTGACTCAAGAAACACAGCAAACTCATAATAAAAAGTTTTTTTTTTTGCATCAACTGGAGTAGGAGAGTCTGTGGTGTAGGGATGTATGCACACGTGTATGTGTGGGAGAGGGTAGTTTTTCAAAGTGAGGGAGTGAGACGGTAAAAATGAGACGAGAGGTGAAGCGAGAGAGGATTCACAACGTAAGGAAATTGCTTTCACAGCTGCAGCTATCGGTGTTTGTGAAAGTCACTAAACTCAGCTTTTAATGATGTATTTACATTTCAACCACTGTGACATTAGCTTGTTCAACCATGTGTGGGATAAGTAATACTGTTGTGTTTGCTGAGCTGTTAAACAGGGCATTTAGATGCAGTACTAGTTCGATGCAGAGGAAGTATAGGTGAAATTAATTTTTTAGGCTGTCGTTGTGTTTTGTATTTTTCTTTAGGTAGCAGATGGTTAAATGTGTGTTTCTGTAATGCAGCTGTATCTGATTTGACTCATGCTGGGTTTGATCAGTGTTTGTGCTTCCTGGCCGTTTTGATGTGTTACGCACGTTAAAGTAAACTGCAGCCTCGTCCACCTGGTGTATCTCACCTTCTTAACCCTCCAGGAGACTTTAATCACCACCTGGTTTTCCGAGCTCCCCTGACCCACCCTCCAAACCATCTGGTCTACACTACCCCTTCTGACCTCACACTCACACTGCTGAATCCTGCCCCCCTCCCTCCCCTTCTGTTGGCCTGATTAGGTTTAAGTATGAGGAAATAGATGGTGGGCTTGTTGCGGTGATTTCAGGAAGGTGGTAATTATCCAGTAAACAGAAGGGATATTTGGACCCTTCTTTGTGTTTAGAAGAAAAGTGAATTTCCTCTCCAGGAGCCGTGTCTCGCCACTGTGACTAATCTCACTTTTTCATGGCCATGCTGAATATTTCCCTCTTTCCCAAACATGTTGGCTAGCCAGCATCACCGTACATGTACACAGCCTGGCCAAGCTGAGCTGTCCTCGTGAGGTGCTGTAAAACTAATGGCCGTGAATGTGAACATGGCCTCCGCCAGGCTCTGATGGCCATCCAGGTGTGCTTGATGAGCCATTGCTGTGATTATCAGCACGGTGCATTAGCACAGCTTGAAGCCCCTCAAGTAAATCACAGAGGAGAGGCGAGTATTTGTACTGCAGGTGGTCCCCAAACTACGTTAATGGGCTTCCACCTGCTGCTGGGTCACTGAACCTTCTGGAAAGCCCTTGCCCATGATCCTCTTGGTTTGTTAGAGGGAGCCAACACCGGAGCCTGACTAAAATTAGGTACATTAGGAACACAAGTACTTTGCCTTTCTTGGCTTGTCATTTATCATGTCTTCCATTCAGAGCTAGTTACCTGCAGTGCTTTCTGAGAGCATCCAGACCCCCTTCACTTTTTTCAGTTTTGTTATCTTGCAGCCTGATACTGTTTAAATTCATTCAGTTTTTTCTCATTAATCTAAACTCATAAACAAAGTGAAAACTGCATTTGAGAAATGTCTGTTCATTTATTTCAAAGGGAAAACTGAAATATCACATTTCAATAACTATTCAGATCCTTTACTCAGTAATAAGTGGAAGCACCTTTGGCAGCAATTACAGCCTGGAGTCTTTTTGGGTATGACACAAAAAGCTTTGCACACCTAGAATCGGGGATTTTCTGCTATACTTCTTTGAAAATCCTCTCAAGCCCAGTCAGGTTGCAGGAGGACTGTCGGTGGACTCTGGAGATGTTTGACAGGGTTAGAGTCAGGGCTCTGGCTGGGTCACTCTAGGACATTTACACAGTTGTCCCTAAGCCACTCCTGTGTTGTCTTGGCTGTGTATTAAGGGTCTTTGTCATGTTGGAAGGTGCACCTTTGGCCCAGCCTGAGGTCCTGAACACTGGGGAACAGGGTTTAACTTGCACATGGTTATATGCATGGCGTTTTCTTTTCTGTTCTGAGTCAAGATCCCCTCGACAGATGTGTGCTTTTTAAGGCAGCTCTGTTCTGTTGGTGTTGACCCATGCCACAGTTTTAAGGGCGATAATAAAGAAGAACTTGTTATATTCACTTTGACTTCTAATCTCCAAGGATCAACATGATGTTTTGGGCTTTTTTCACCATGTTGGGGCGGCTGCAGTTTTCACGCCACAGGCTCCCGGAGAATTGGTGGTCGTGGCATAACGACAAAAAAGACGCGGCGAGGGGGAAGGGGCTGGCACAAATGTCCACTTTGAGAAAACCCACAATGAACACACTGTGGCCTCTTTGGCGGCGCTTTCATCAACTCAGCAGTTAAATGACTCTCTTTATTTATCTCTCAGACCCTGCAGACTATCAATTGCACCATTTAGACAATCCTCAGTCACACTGAACAATGGAACATTAACATTTCTTGCTGGGCGCAATCTACTGCTCTGAGATTTCTGTGCCCACCCATTTATCTGCCATCACATTAGTCTGGATAGGGTTTAAATCAAAGCTCTGGTCATATTTCCATCTTGTATGAGATGCCTGACAGCAAATTAAAAGAGAAAGCTGGTGACTGCAGAGCCATGCAGTATAAATTGGAAATGTCATAAAATTTTACTTTAAAAGAATTCCTCTGGTGCACAGTAATAAATGAATAAGAAACTGGAGCTTTTCTATCTGATCATGTGACTATGTTTATATATGAATACTTGAACATGTGTACATCTGAAATAAAAAGAAAGACAAAGAGAGTGGTCTAGGGAAAGGGATGAAAAAGGCAGACTGCTGATCACCTTTCAAATCCATTTTCTCAGGTAATTCTTGTTTTATTGCATTAGGCACTGCTCAGTGATGCATTAGCTGCCTTGTTTAAGTCCCCTGCACTACGCTGTGCTGCAGTGAGCATCCCACTGTGCAAGTCACTGAAGGAATGAAGACCTTGGCCAGTAACCTCAAACTCCACTCTCTCTGTACCCCATATCTCTGCTGTCATTCCCTGCCTCCCTGGCCCATTACTCAACATGCCCTATTAAAAGAATAAAGCCATACAATACATTATGTAGCATATTGCTTGACAAAATGGCATTGATTGTGTTAATAATGGCTGCTGATAAAAGCCTCCATTGATACAGAGGATGTCCTTGGCTTAACTCAGCCTTTCCTCAGTTTCAGACGTCCTCCTGAACACTGGCTGATCTGTGCCTCTGTGTATAGAGGCTCTCTGTATCTTTCAGCTCGCCATTACATTTGAGGAGAATATCAAAGACAGAGCTGTTGTTCTTTTAATCTGAGTCAGTGAAAGTCAGGGTTAACCCGGCAGTGACCAGAATGAACTCGGCGCCTTCTAAAAATATGCGTCAGGGCATCGCAGTGACCCAGAAGTAAAAGTGACCAGTGGAATGGAATGCCCTTGTATATCACTGGCATTTTTGTGTGTGTATTATACCTCAAGGCGAAGAAGTATAACTACTGGATAGTAAGTTTGTTCATTGACACGGAGGCGGGAGCTGGTGGGAGTGCAACGGCAACCCGCAGCCTGTGTGATTAATTAGCACAATTGGCATGGGCTCCTGCTCTGCCGTGGGGGATGTGGGTGTGTTGTGCTGGCAGCAAAATGTTGACCTCCATGTTGTGGTGGTGCAATATGGCGACACGTAGGCAGGGAACAAGTGAAAAACCGAGAGCATAGTCCTGGGACATCACTGGAGCTGTCATTGGCAGCGTGTGCTCACTCTGAAATCAAATATTTCACAATAAAACAAAGTTAGCTGTGTTTTTTTTAAATTCAGTTTTGTGCCCACGGGACTTTTCTAATGATATTATTTGCTTCTGTCACAGCATCTCTGCCTTCTTTATTACTGGGTTTTCTTTTTTACTCTTAAATCTCTCTCACTTCCCTCCCCAGAGCCCATGCGTGCATTGCGGGACCTCACAGCCACAGATATCCAGTCCAGACAGTTGTCCCTGCAGTGGGAAAATTTGGCTTTCAACCTGACACGCTGCCACACCTACTCAGTGTCCCTGTGCTACCGCTACACCACAGCGGGAGGCGGCGGAGGCCACAACACCACCGTGCGAGAGTGCCTGGCTGTGGAACACAACGCATCACGGTTCACGCTGCGTGACCTGCCGCCCTACCACAGCATCCATGTCCGCCTGTCACTGAGCAACCCAGAGGGGAAGAAAGAGGGCAGGGAGGTGACCTTCCAGACCGAAGAGGACAGTAAGTCCAGAAGGAGGATACAGAAAAGAGAGCAGTTTCCTATTTAAATTATTGTTTAAGACCCAAAAGGTCACAATTAGAGAATAGTCTGCAAATATGATTGTGTCACAAAACCTTCCCCATTAATCATTCTTGAGCTTTTAGAGGGTGCAGGTTAGATTTTTTTTTTTTTTCAGCTGCTCCTGTTATGGCTCACCATAGTGGATCAGTTGATCTGCATGATTGATTTGGCACAGGTTCTACTCCCGTCCTGATGCAACCCTCCTCGTTTATTACGGCCGGAGACGGACACTAAGTCGGCACTTTTCGAAACTCTAGGCTAAACTGCCTGAATGTACATAATGCAGTTTGAACCATCACCTCCTTAGTGAAGTTATATTTTCACATTGGTGCAGCAGCATGAACAATCTCATAATGCAGAGTAATAGTTATGTATCATCTCAGGGGCTGGCTTTATGCAGCAAGTACTTGTTTTAAAATGCAGTTATTCCAATTTTGGGAGCAATAAGATGTTTAAACTTTACAAAATACACCTCAAAGTGTTTAACCTTGTGTCAAAAATGAGACTGTGCAGACCTGAGACTTTTCCATAAGCAGATCTTTACTGTCACATACTGTCATAGTTGTTTTTAAAGTTTGTCCACATAAATCCATTGTGACATTATTGGTAAAAAATACACAAATCCACATATCAGCCAGTTTTAGTTCATGTTTCCTGAACATTTCAAAACATTAATGCTTCTGCCAGCTCCTCTGTCTTTCTTTAAAACATTAAACATCGACCAGGGGTGAGTCAGCATTACAACAGATCCTTTTCATTTTCAGATGAAAATAACATAAAAGAGAAAACATTATATCTGAGACTCTGGAATCCCTGAGATAGGATTTTGTACTTATTTCTTATCTCCTATTATTCCTTTGTGCCATAGCACGTCTGCATGCCAGCTGAGGGAGAAATCAATTCTGCTGTGAAAAAATCAAAACAAACAAGAGTTTTTTTTTTAGAAGAGATATATCCAGAGAAAGAGAAGAGAAAGCAAGAGAAATAGTTTTTCTGAGGTGATAAAAGATGAATACATGTGGGTATGAGTACAGTACACGTCAATTATGAATGCTTTTTCCAAAAGCCTTAATAAGCAACTCTGTCCTCCAGACTAACTCAATTAAAAAAAAAAAAACAGCCGACTCAGCTGTTTGGCTCTTGCCTTAGCCCCAGGCCTGAATCTCACATAGCAGTCTTCCTCTTTACAGCACTCACACAGACAAAATATGGGATTGGAGCTACAACTAAATGCCCCAAAAAACTGTTAAGTGTCTATAGTTGAATGCTCCTTCATTCACTACCATCCAGAAACAAGTTCTAATAGCGAGCATCTGACATATACATCAACACGTTTGAACTCTTGACGGAGGATTAATATAAAATTCTGATATCCTTCACATGTTTCCTGTCTCTTCTATGTGTTGTGGTTACATAATTGATGCAGTTCATAAATTAACAGTGTCCTTATCTGATGTTCTCTGCCTGCTGCTCTCAGGCTGTGTCTCATGTGGTGCATTGTTCTGAGCCACTGTGACATTCACTTCTGTGATATTGACAGGAGAGGTTCACTGTGGGATTAGCACTTCAATTTTCCCGACAAATGTTTGTTCTGTCAATTTCTTACAGTTCCCGGAGGCATAGCGCCGGAGTCGCTCACCTTCACTCCCCTGGACGACATGATTTTCCTAAAGTGGGAGGAGCCCATCGAGCCCAACGGCCTTATTACCCAATATGAGGTGAGCCCAAAGAGACGCGCTACTAAATTTCTCTGTCCTTTGTTAAAGATTTTAAGAAAAGCTTGTGAGTTTGATGGTGCAGCTGTTTGAGAACACAAACTTCTTAGATTTCACTGTATTTTGAAGCAATGGCTTAGTTCAGCAATAGTTAGCCCTGGTTTATAAGTGGAATTGCTAAAATAGGAGCTAATGTTGGCTTAAAGTCTGGTACGATATCATCCAGGACCCCAGGACCCACTTGAGACTGCTCCTAAAAAGTGAATTGTAACACCATAGAATCCAGTTGGCTTAAAACTAGACTTATGCCATTACGCCTGCGTCATTATTAAATAAGTCACGTGCATTGATGTGCTATTTGCCCTCCACTTAGATAATGGGTTTATAGTATAGCTGTGTCTGTCATTAAGTGTCAGTGGGCCTGCCCACCTATCCCCAAGTCTTCTTTCTAGGCCTCTCTCACAATGTCGCCTGAAGGATAGTATTAAATAGGATTTGTGGTTTGATACATAAAGTGGAAGCGGCACAGGATTTTTTATTTTGTAGTGTGTTGAAATCCCTCAACTGACAAAGAAAGTGTTACACATATTTCCTCATATTAAACCATTGACCACTCTGCCTGAGCCCATTGATCACCAAGCTGTCCTGCAGTCCCTCCAACTGCCTGGTGCACAGTTTTCCAGCCTTTGCAGTGGAAACACAAAGGTCTGTGTGTGTTTAGTCACCGAATCGTTCTTAAGTCTTCACACTGACGAGGCGCGACAAAGGTAGCGCCTCGTCAGTGACACTGACAAAGGCTGATTGTTATAAAACAATCAGCCTTTGCTTCGGCTCCAGTGGCATCTTCAGTGTATGTGGTGCATGTAGGTGTAATCCAGGCGCATTAGCATGTACAGTAAGCGTGTATGGTCATCCTTTCAGTGAAGTCTGGCTCTTCCGGCTCGAATGTATATGTCTTAATATACTCACCCTTGTCTGATTGCAGTAAAGTCAGATCATGTAGCTCCCACTGTTACAAATTCTCGTGAGAGTTTCGTGCAGGCAAGGCCAGTCACCTCTCCAGGAAAAAAAAAATCCCCTTTAAAGGACACTCATGTCCAGCGATTTTTCAGTCTTAATAAGAGCTAATTGAACTGAAAAAACACTTAATACTGCTGATTTAAACACTTGAATACACTCTTTACTGTGTGGTGTCCTCACTCTGTGGCCTTTATCAAGCGTCACTTACTCAGAAAATCATTTACCACTTTCACTTTTTGAAAAACTTCAGGTTGCTTGTGTGACTTTGACTTAACGGTGCCAATGCCAATCAAGGTCTGTTCATCTGAAACTATAAAGCTACATGAGCAATTAGCTCATTGATTTAGAGAAGCAAATTAATTTCTAAGCAAAGTGAATCATATCAATCACAACTCAGAATTACTACTCATGACAGAGGCGTTTATGCACTGAGCTAATGACCTCTTCTCGTCAGGATAAAATTCCAAAAGCTCTTACATAAAGCCCTCACTTTAAATTTGTTAGCAGCTGCAATCGCAAAGCGTAAAATCAGCACTAAGGTGATTCTAGTTTTACTGGTGTTACCCAGAGACCATCTTTTTTTTTTTAAAATTTCTTCTCTTATTACAACAGATCAGTTACCAGAGTATTGAGTCGTCTGATCCAGGCATTAATGTCCCAGGACCTAGAAGAACGGTGTCGAAGCTGAAGAACGAGACCTACCACATGTTCTCCAACCTCCACCCTGGAACTACTTACCTTATCTCCGTCCGAGCTCGTACGGCCAAGGGCTTTGGCCAGACTGCCCTGACCGAAATCACCACAAACATCTCAGGTATTATCGCCACTGAGTGAGGGTGTGTGAAAACAGCCATAAAATCGTAAATAGCCTACAGAGATGCTGCTTCCTGTGGCATCAGTGAGGCAGTAGGCAGGTACAACACTTCACCCACGGCGTGCTATAATTAGGATCTGTGTTTTCCATTTTTTGACCCCGATATTATTCTTCTCTCGCACAGGAAAAACTACTGCTCCCAGAGTGTAAAAGTTATTTTCTCTCGCGTCTCCAAACCAGTGACACACTGTCATTTCACAGTCCTGAGGACATAAATTAACTGGTAGGAAGCAGAGAAACACCACGTTGGGGAGACTGTTGTGTGTTAGTTAAGATGCAGTATATTCATAGAACCAGAATGTCGCTTCAGAGAGCCTCAGAGCTTATTACTGGTGATAGAAATCCAAGCCTTGGTGTTTCTGTTTCCTTTTAATGATGCATTTGTACTCGTTCAGGGACGGGATTGTACCTCTTAGGAACGCACAACACAGCCACAGCCCAGTCTCACTCACACATCTACCCTCTACTCCCTCTGCCCAGTTTGTTTAATTATAGATTTAGTGCACAATCACTGCTTACTGGCTATATGTCACACAGTGTGTTGGCACAAACCCAGACCACAGATAGAGTCCAAAAGTCTTTGCAGATCATCCTCAACCTCCTTCACTGGCCCACGGTGCAGAACATTCACTTACAGTGAGCGTCTCTCAAATCTGCACTGACAGCTAGCAAACACTGAACACCTTCAACAGCTACTACTGTCAGCATCTTCAAGCAACCCACTGCAGAGTATCCCACTACACACATTTTCTCATTCGCTCATGCATATTCATATAGACGTGTGCATCTCCGTGGCTGATACACAATCATCCTTTAAACAAACTCTATCTGGCAGCAGGCGTCAAACCCTCTTTTGGGCCTACAAACCACAATACACAACAAATGCAGTTCTCCTTAAATCTTCACCTTAATCAATGTCAGCGTCTTTCTGTATTACCAAACCACTTTTAATATCATAATCATTGATTCCTCATGAATAGTTTGCTCTCCTTCCCCACGCTAATTGACTGCGGGTATTAAAGAGAAATGTGCCGCCACATCTCCGGGGAGGAGCATGACTTTAACCAAATCTTTTCAAATGAGAAACCCATTCAATTTAGCCTCACCCCCATGACTTTTAATTGGACTTGTATCCCAGACAACTAGGAATTAAAATAGTGCAATAAAAATGAGGAACTGGGTATTGAGTATATTAGTAAACCATTTATTCGGAGAAAGGGATGGCTCTGCTAAATTAAATGGTTTGTCACTTCCATAAGACACATTTTTGTGGGACTGCCGACTAAAGCTGACTTTCAGCACTATATGTGTACTTAGGTACATTTGTCTTAGTTATTGTTGACATGCAAATGTAGTAGTCTGCTTGCATGTGTCCTCAGCTCCCATGTTTGATTATGGAGACATGCCATCCCCCCTCAGCGAGACAGAGAGCACGATTACCGTCCTGCTGCGCCCCGCCCAAGGCAGAGGTGCACCTGTCAGGTGAGGAAATCCCCTCAAATGTACATGACACACTCATTTTACACTAAACATGACTTACTGAAGGTGTATGTCTGCACATCAACTGTGTCCAGCACCTATCAGGTAGTGGTTGAAGAGGAGACAGGGAAGAAAGTGAAGAGGGAGCTGGGGCTTCAGGAGTGTTTCCCGCTGCCCATGTCCCACGGTGAGGCCCAGGCCCGGGGCACGCCACACTACTACACGGCCGAGCTTCCTCCCAGCAGCCTCACGGAGGCCAGTCCCTTCACTGTGGGCGACAATCACACGTATAACGGCTACTGGAACAGCCCTTTGGATCCACGCAAGAGCTACCTTGTCTTCTTCCAGGCTATGAGCAACTTCAGAGGGGTGAGTGATTGTAACCTCCCACCAGCTGTGCAGCAGACATGGAAACACTTCATCCTCTAGCTCCACACATTAATATTCAGAGTAATCCTGCGCCAGTGATGAATGGTGTTAATGAGTATCTGTATTTCCTAATGCCGTGGTTCGCACTGTAGGACAGTCGGCATTGTCTGGGCTCACAACCCTTAAAAGAGTATTTATTCTGTGAAAGGGCTTGTTGGGTGGAACCACACTGAGCTGGCAGTGTAACGTGCTTGGAAATTATGTATGTCTATATCCCACCCCTCGGATTGTTCATAAACAAAGCTTGTCTGAAACAGGGAATTACTTGCATGCATTACTTACAGCTAGCAAAGCTGTGATTAGCTGAAGTCACTCCACATCAATCACATACTCCGTCTACTATTTTCCATCCTTGATGTATTTTGTCATACTCCTTTCTCCTCTGTCCTGGTACTCATGTCCATCTTTCAGTGGTCCTTTCAATATTGTCCTTATCTCCTCCCCCTCTCTCTGCCTTTATACACTCAGTCTTTGATTGTAGAATAAAGCAACACCAAACTAAGCTCTTGCATTTCTGCACTTGTATAATTGTAACAAAAACTTTGAGAATATTGGTTGGTGTACCTCGTTAGATGGGATTGTGATGTTTCCATCTATTTCTCCATTCGCGTGCAGACAAAGCTCCCCAGTCATTCCCAGGGGACACCACATTACCTTTCCAAATTCCATTACAGGAAGAGTTGCTACCTGGGTGAGGCAATTACTTAAAGATAATTGGGCACAGGTGCAGATGATCAGCAGTAGAAAGCTGTTGCTTTAATATTCACAGACTGTGGCAATGTAGCTGAGAAATCTTGCCACAGGTAATGCAGCCCCTCTCTGGTCATCAGCTGGGAATAAATACATACAAGCTGTGTAACCGGACTGATGTGATCATGGCACTTTCTTTGTTTCTTTGTCTTTCTTTTCTGTCTTTTTCTTTTTTGCATTCAGCATCTCTGTATTATGAAGTCCAGGAGCAGAACTGGGTGGCTCATCCCCACCAGTAGTATGTTTTTCCAAACCAGTGGAGAAACACACAGAGAGAGTGCAGCGTGAGCACTTTACACAACTAGGCCACTAAGCATGGGATTAGATAGGGGAGGCCTGGCTTTACCAGCGGATGGGATTAGGTTTTGTTTTGTCTGGCAGCGGACCAGCATCCATGACCCACAATGAGTGGAGCATAGTGCCAGATCACACAGCCAACACTGCTGCCTTTGTCTGAACGTACAGTAGCAGCCAATGTCAAAATCTGAGCGTCTGTCGTGTGTTGGGTTTTCTGACTTAAACCATCCTCTTGAAGGAGCAGCACTGTGCTGCGTAGACAAAGACCTAATTTTCAGTTTTAATCAAAAATCAACAAAACCTAATCTTGAAAACACAAATTTCCAAACTCAACTATAAACAAATTCTTTGGTGTGTGTTTGTTTTTTAAGCTCAGTAAATTTTTGTTAATGGTTTTTTGTCGGCTATAAGAGGGCTGTGATTTAGTTTAGTTCAGTCAGTTCAGCACAGCTGAAGAGCAGCTTGTTGCTGGGCTTATAACCCATCAACAGCAGGGCAGAGAAGACATGTCACAGTGGGGTATGACGACATGAACTACCACATGAGAACTGCAGGCAAAAAATAGTAATTGCATAAATTAGGACAGAATAAATGACCACCAACAAAGAACATGGTGTTTCATGGACGTCTTCTGTTGCTTGTTATCAATATTCTAAACATGGCAGAGTTATTGTTTTTCTCTTTGCAGTCTTTTGACATCGAGCACATTCAAGCGTTAATGAGGAACAAAGCAGATTTTCATGTTTGGCTCATGCAGCCTGTATGAACCGGAAACATTCAGCAGTTGGTAAATGTGTTTACAGCTATCCTGATTTTTTATTTATTTATTTATTTGTTTGTTTTGTCGTCCTACTAATCCACCATGTGCACTTATGCATGATCAGGGCTTTTAGTTTTTAGCACCGCTAAAAAAATACAGGCCAAAATATAGGCCAAAAAATGAAATTGTATTATTTTAAATGCGCTCATTTTTAAATGCATTGGTTGTATACAGATGAGTGAAATATAATGACCTTATGTCCACTTGTTTCAGAAGAAGAAGAAAATGAATAGCTCTTGAACTAAACATGCAGAAATCAGTTCTCACCTTTAGAATGAAACATCAGAAAACAGTCATATATTTCCTTGGATAAAACAACAGATCCTCGATAAAGGTTTCTGCACATGGAACTGGTCATTGTATCCTGAACACCTTATTAAAATGTGAAGTGAATTGTCAGGCAGCTTGTTTTATCATTTAATTGTGTAGCATAATGAGTCAGGGTGTGTGCGGTCTGTTTAGGTTTGTGTTTGTCTTGACTATCTTTGTCTTAGAGGTGCAACATTGCATGTAATCCTCTACAACACTGGCAGCAATGGGAATAGTTTGAACAGTATGAGACCCATAATATTTGGCATTTACTGATGCTAATTATTGGGAGAGGGGCCGTCAAGCTTCTCTAATTGCTTTGACAGTCCATTGAAAGTTTGTGGATACACACTGAGCCACAGCAAAGCCATGTATCACACCTGTACATGCATCTTCCAACTACAAACATACACTGTAAAACCATGAGTGTGTGCTGTGGATACCCGGGTGTTTGTGTTGTAGTTAAAGCTGCCAGGAACGACCAGCCCTTCTGGTGAGAGCGGCACAACATTGCCACCAAACATGTGATGCGTGTCCCACAATCTGGAGCTTGCCAATTAACTCATCTGATGAGTCTGCAACAGGATATCAGATGTCTACATTACACAGCTGCCTTTTTTATACTGTATATCTATGGGGTCGCACAGTGGATTGGTGCTTAGCAGTGTTGCCTCATAGGAAGAAGGTTCCTGGTTTGAAACCCATCAGGGGCCTTTCTGTGTGGAGTCTGCATGTTCTCCCTGTGCTTGTGTGGGTTTTCTCCAGGTACTCTGGTTTCCTCCCACAGTCCAAAAACATGTATGTCAGGTTGACTGGTGACTCTAAATTGCCCATAGGAGTGAGTGTGAGTGTGTGAGGTTGTTTGTCTCTATGTGGCCCTGTGATGGACTGGGGACCTGTCCAGGGTGGACCCCAGCCTTTCACCCAAAGAGAGCGGGGATAGGCTCCAGCTGATCCCTGGGACCCTGGTTAGGAATAAGGAGGTACAGATGATGGATGGATGGATGGATGGATGGATGTACACTTATATCATCATGTAAATGTACTATGTACTGCATCTTGAAAGCAGTGCTGCACTTAAAAAGAGCTTCACAGAAGTTAAGCCGTTTCATTTCAGGTCACCAGCACACGACAGCAGCAACAGATACTGGATGTATATGAATATATATTTCCTGTCAGCTACAGAGGAAAGAAATGATAGTCTGGGCCCAGGGTGAAACAAAAATGCCATCTTCTTTATTGCATTGCAGTAATTAGCAACTATTGTTTAATTAATTGCCTCAACACTTGACTCTAAAATATAAAACTTCATACCATACAAGGTCCAACAATAAAATCATTATGTTCTGCCTATTTATCTGTCTTTATTCTAGTGAATTTCATACCATAAGCATAAAAATAAAAGAGGACAAAACAGGTTTGAATAGTATTTGGCAGTGCTGAACAACTGTGCACTTGGTTTGTGCAAATAAAATGTCAGTCTGTCCAACAGACGGCATGTTTATCTACATTGTGGGGATGTATTTTTAGACCAAACCACTGAGTTAAAAACTTGTTTTAAGTGTCTATCAGGCTGAAATGGATTTCATTTAGAAAAAAAAAAAAAAGAGGCAATTTAACTGCATTTTGACGAAAGTGTTTTTTTTCTCATTTCCGAATGGGTGAATTTGCATAATTGTCCCATAATGCCTAAATTAGCATCTGTAAATCTTAATTTGATAATGCATCTCCTCCAAGAGGTGGCAGGATGGAATTGGATTATGGTCTTGGATCTCATTAGTGCTTTTTGACAAAGGTCCTTTTCATAACGCTGAGATGTCATCTGCTGAAATTTGAAGAAAATTAATTCCCTTTCATAGTTGTGTATTGGTCTGAAAACCCTCCTCTTAATTATGCTCTCCTACTTTCAACTCTCATCTTTTCTCCTTCGGCAAGGATTTCTAATCTCCTCCTCAAACACTTCACCACAGCGCTCGGATTTTAGATAGTTTGTAATCTCATGTTGTCAATAGGACTCTTAGCTCAGAGGTAATTTTCCTTTTAGTCTGAATCACTGTTCCTGCAGTGTATCTGTTTCTATCATTAAGTAAATTATACTTTTTAAAGAGTATTGCAGCCCACTGTTCCAGGTGTGGCAGAGAAATTCCTCATGTGTTGACACTTTGGGGAGTAAATACCACATTTTAATATTAATTTAAAATGTGTTTTTATCCGCTGTAGTCATATTTTCAGCATGATCCATGTGTGCGTGTCTTGTCTGGGTGCTTCCTATCATCCTGTTTTCTTTTATCACATCTTTTTTATGCAAATTCAAAATGACACCCTCCCCTCTAATGTTTGTGTTTTCTATCTCTTTCAGGAATCCAGAATAAACTGCATCCGCATCGCTCGCAAAGGTAAATCAGCATGAATATTTCTCCTCCCACAAACACTGTGACCTTGAATACATTTCCTGCATCATTTCAGTGCTTTGCAAAATTGTCTCCCTTCTCACTGTTTGAAGACAAGGAATTAGTAATGTAATTGTGCTGGGATGGTTTACTTTTGTCTATAGAGCAGCGTTATTTATTTGTCTCTGAAGTCCAAAGGTGGGTATCTGAACAGATTTTCTCTGACAGCCCTGGATGCTTAGCAGTGGGCCTGAGAGAAAAGGGCACCAAGCAGGGAAGGATTAGAGGTCAGGCTTTCATCCTGTTTGTTTGGGGGCAGATGCTGAAACACACTATATCAAAGGCATTCCCTTTGTTCTCATCAGCAGCCCACTAGACAGCTACATCTGAGGGCTTTGACCTCAGTGCTGTCCAGTAGGGTCCCCCAGATCAAAACCTCCAGATGGAGCTACCTTGGCCTTTCAGTATGAGAAAGCCTTGCCTCCTCTCCTCTTGTGTTCCTCAGCATTGGGATTCAAAGGGACATGAAAAGGGCAGAGAAATTGACTCTAAGTCCTGATGGCAGGAGAACCCCTGTGCCATGGTACACTGTCAGATCGCAGAGTATAAAAGTCATGTATTTATAGTTATCATAGCTCAGCTACAGTAAGTGGAGCCTCGCAAGGAAATTGACTTTGTGAGGTGTGTTTTTTTTAGGGTGAGGGCCTTTATTGTGAGTGAGAAATGAGAGATATGAGGCTCCTCTCCAGCATAAAGCCAAAAGGCAAGGCCAGCCATATCTGATCAGCTCTCACTCCACGTGCCCCACACAGACACCCAGTTGGGCCATGATTAATTATGCTTTCTCACCGCTATGGGCTTTATGTCGCCTCTACTGTTGGACACTGGGCGAAGGAGGAAGAAAATGGACAGTACAGCTGTGGCTGTTAAAATGCGGTCATTGTACTGCATGAACAAGCAAGATATTAGAAATAAAACAGAAAGAGCCGAAAGCACAGCGGACGGAGAAGGCGGGGCATTGTTGCGTCATCGTCGTACGTGATGATGTAACCAAAATAATCTTGGGTGGATTTCCAATTTCAAGGTGCGACGGGTCAAAGCTTTTTTGTTGCTGCTTGTGATCTCTGTGATCCCTGTACCATTAACATAGCCTCTGCATCAATGGGTTCTAAGCTGTTATTATCAAGCCGCCTATCACAAGTAAAGTGGAGGCAAATGATTCTGGCTTGGATAACAAAACTGGAGATTACATTTCAACTTCCAGGTGACAGTTTAATTAAGGATCCTCTGGCAGGCTCAACACAACAATAGACTTCCATTTCTGCTCTAAGTGCCAATTTCCACCATCGGGCAGCTGGCAGGTGCATGGATTCATGTGGAAATCTATTTCATGCTCATGTTTGGCTTAATAGAAATTTCAAGGCTAAATGTGGCAAAACCGCCTTATCTGTCCAAAATGTCAGAAAACTGAAATTGATTTTTCACCTCCTCATCTACATTTTCAGTCAGTATAAAGTGTCCCTGTATTTCACATGTAAGTGAAGTCACAGCATAAAATAAACAGTGACTGGTGAGTTTGTAGATGATGCTGTTTTTTGAATGGAACATCACCAGACCTTCAGCTCAAAGACTCAGTGGAAATCTGAGAGATAGTGTATCCCTGTGTGCAAAGCTATGGAATATAATTTGCCTAAACCCTCCTCTATCACTACTGCAGTAGTGTAATATAAACTATACCTTCATACACTGACCAGCACACGTAGAAATGTCAGTTTTGTTTTGGAATATAGAAGTATAGAAGGTCAAATAGCCATCGGTGATTGTAGAAGGAGTAGCTCATTTCTAATATGACTATTTTTTCCTACTCAGCTACACTTGACATCCATCACTGATTAAAAATCCTATCAAATAATGAAATGGAATTCTCCCACTTTCATCTTTATTTGGGATGAGGACTCTGAAGCACCCATAACACGCCTACGGCTGCAGATTGTTGGGCTGAAACATGGTTCTGTTTTCATTTCCCCTGCCCCAGATCTGATTTCTCCCCAGAAGGCTGCAAGATAGAGCTGTATCCCCAGGCTTGCTCTGACTTTCTACCGTTCTCCAGATAGCTCGTGCTGTTCCAACAGGCTCAGAAGGGTTAGTTTTAGGGCTGTCAAAGCCTGGAGGACAGGCTGACACACAGAAAAAACTAGATCAGTGGGCCCCTGGAACAAGACAAAGAAAGGCCGGGCGCTCAGCACCATTTACATAAGTGTGAAGCTTTATGCCAGTGAAATGAATAACCTGCCATTATGATAACGACCTTTCCAGTAGCTCTCAGGCAGTGGAGCACCCTGAGATTACACTACAGGGCTGTATGGACGACTCTGTAAATGAGAAAAATATATGTGATTCAGTTTTGTATAGAAAGACACTTTATGGTGCAATGCATGTACCATAGCATAAAAAATGTACAATTGCAATATCACAAGGTTTATTGATGCAGAGTCATTGTGTGAGCTTAAGATTAACAAAAGATAGAAGAACATTGCTTTGGAAGCTTTTTTATATGTGACTAATGAATCTTAGCAGATGAGTTTCCCATCTTACTCTGGCACATTTGCAACTGTTTCTTCTTCTACGCCAATTTATAGCAACCTCTAAATTTTCCTGCAGCCGTTCCTTTCCTGTAAACATGAGTATAAATCTTGAACAATTTAAATAGCTTGTTGAAAACCTTTCAGACCAACCAAACTTTTTTATTCTGCCTGCAAGCCAGTCATTTTGTTTGTCAAAGCACGAGTTGTCATTATATATATCTTTGGACTGAGGCTTGGACAGTCTGGACAATCGCTGTGTCTCTCTTGCTCAAGGCATCACACATCTCTCACATCTCTGCTGTTTCAAAATACCTCTTGAAAATGCTGCACCTGAAATGCAGCTTTGGCATTAGGGACGTCCATTAGTGGCTCTGCTCACAATAGGTAGGATAAGCAGTGTGAATGTCTGTATTGTCACGTGAAAAACTTTTGAAGGAGAAAAAGTTTTGGGTGCATGAGTGGTAATCTTTCCCATTTCTGACTGAAGTTTTTTTAATTTATTTTTTATTTACCTTAAAGCATTACTTGCATACTTTTATTTTATGTACTATATTTTCATTGTGCCTTGTTGTGTGTCTGTGTTCCTGCTTCTAGCGGCCTGCAAAGACCATCGCAAAGCTCTGGAGGTGTCCCAACACTCAGAAGAGATGGGTCTGATCCTTGGGGTTTGCGCCGGGGGTCTGGTAGTACTCATCCTTCTACTGGGTGCCGTCATCATCATTATTAAGAAAGGGTAAATGTCGTTGAGTATAAAACATGGCTCTTTATACAAAATCACACCACGTCTGCCACATTATTTTTCTCTTCATGAATCCTTCAGTTTGTGCTAGTTTAGAGAAGATACTGGACCAAGAGCCAGTGCTGCATTGTTTTCACTCCTTTATGGTGCACCATAGAGACCAAACAACTCATCTGCAGAGCCTATCTGAGTGTGAAGTATTTAATTAAAGGCCCATGCAATTCAGTTAGGCACCTAATTGCCCACACCAAGCAGAGGCTTGACCCTTAAATGAGACGGTAATTGGAGGGAAGAGGTGTGTTCTTAGAGATTATTAGCCAATGGGCTTTCAGGTCTACGGTAGATCATATTCACCTCTGGCTCTGAATTCATTTAGCTGTTGCTGTAGAACAGCTGGAGTTGAACTTGTCTCATGCTTAAATCTAAAGAACCCGCCGTGCCAAAAGGGGAAGTTACTCCGACAGTCATTAACAAATGACATGATACGGTCTCCACTGGACACATTAGACCGGGTTCCTCCGCTAAGCTACCGTGAATTTTACTCTTCCATAATGGAAAACGCTGTGACAGGAAGCCGCGTGGTCTAGTCCAACAGTGAGACATAGTCGATTGAAGGGAACACACAGTTTTCTGGCTCGCTGCAGTTTGGTTTGTCAGCTTGGTACATTCGCATGCGTCATGTGGCCGTCCTCAAAGGTGAGCTCATGAAGGGGATGGGTCTCATTTTCACTGTAATCAACGCATTCTGGCCTCAGCTGACATTGCTTTCATCTTACATCTCTTCTTTCTCTTTGATTTTCTTTTCCTCTTCTCCTGCACTCTTTCCAGACGGGACTACTACTCTTACTATCCGTAAGTGACTCCACCTCTTTGCTTCTCCATGGTTTTGTGATCCATCATATACATGCTTATGCTCTGGCTGTGAACTCACAAGTTATAAGGGGGAAAATAGACCTTTACATAATTAATCAGACTCAGTTATCACATCCAAACTATTTTTTTTACTAAAAATACAATTTCCCTCTCCTCCCTCCCTCTGCATCCTTCTCTATCTGTCGATTATGTCCCTCCTGTGTAACTGTCTCTCCGTCTTCTTTTTTATCCTTTGATAGGAAACCAGTGAACATGAATAAGACCCCCATTACCTACCGACAGGAGAAGAGCCACATGGGCTCCATGGAGCGCAGTTTCACAGACCAGAGCACCCTACAGGAGGATGAAAGAATGGCTCTTTCCTTCATGGATGCACACACCTGCGGCACGCGCAGTGAGACCCACACATATACAACACTGAGCACAACCCAAACTACACAATGCAATCTCAAAACCTGAGGTACATCATACCTCACATTGTAATCTTGTTGGCTGTCACTCGTTCACTCCATAAATGTGTGAATCATTCTGAAAGGTAGTTACCATCTTGTGTAAGAAAAAAAAAAAGAAAAAGTTTTTTGGCTGTAGCTGATACAAAGAAAATCTCACAAGATTGCAAAAAGAATTTTACAGGTGAAGTAGTATTTGAACGACTCAAAAGAAACGATTTGTGATTCAGTCAGTACTTCTCATCTTGATCGCCTTTCTAATACTGTCAGTCTGAGAGAGAGAGAGAGGGAAAGACAGATGTGTTTACTCAGATCCTGGTCTGCAGTCACATCTGCATATGATCTATTATCTCAACGATTATCACAACATCTTCGCTGAGACAAACTTAATCAAAGCGACAGCTGTGACGTACGTATACTGCGTGTGTGTCTAGTTGCAGAGTGCTGATGTTAACAGGTGTTGAAAAGTAAAATAAGTGTGTGAATAAAAGTGCTGCAGAGGTTAATATTAATATTTAATATTTTGTGTTTTAGATGTTTAAACGTTGAGTGTCTTTGCGTGGTTCAGGTGATGCCCGTAGCTCAGTGAACGAAGCCAGCAGCCTGCTGGGAGGCTCCCCGAGGCACCAGTGTGGACGTAAAGGCTCCCCCTACCACACAGGGCAGCTCCACCCCGCGGTTCGCGTGGCCGACCTCCTCCAGCATATCAACCAGATGAAGACGGCTGAAGGCTACGGCTTCAAACAGGAATATGAGGTGAAAGGGCACATTACACACCTCACTTACACTCTGATGTCATGAGACAGCATAGAAGACATGTTTTACTTGTTAAGTCTGAACCTGAAATGAACAGCAGTACAAAGTACAGGATTGCTGCCGGGGAGCACCATTGTCAAGTACTGTCGACAGTAATAAACGAGAGGAGTGCATTAGTTTGGAGAACAGTGTTTTGGAAGATATCTGTTTTCATTCTGATTGAATTCTTGAACACCAGCCCTCCTCTGTGAATCCAACAGCATAACTGCAGCTGGTCCATTTTCCCCCAACATACTCAACAGTGAAGACATAAGAAAACTTGAGACAAGAACACTCCAACAGCAGTAATATACAAAATCCAGTGCCGGCGTTGGAGGGTTGTTGTTCCACCTACACCACCTACTTTAATTTATATGAGACAAATTAAGGATTCTTAAGGATTTTAGGAACACCTAACAAATGTCTCAGAAACACTTGTCCAGAGCATTCATATTTAATGTGGAAGAGTAGCTGCAGAGGACAGCCATCACGTCTAGCCGTGATCTCATTCTTTCATTCTGTGCTCAGAGCCTGTTGCCATAGGGGAGGTTGTAGCTAAGACAGAAGACATAGCCGGGTTTGTGTGTTACGTGCAGCTCCCTTGTCACCTTAAGGTCTGGTACAGTGACTACGCCGATGTTCTTCTACACCTGGGCTCTAGTAACACAGCTGAAGACACTGGTACGTTAAAGATGCTACTGGTGTAGTGCTTAAGGAAGTGAAGGCATTGTTCTTTATAAAGTTTGGGAAGCAAAGGGGAAATGGACAGAATAGATTTGGCAGCACTGCTTGGTCTCTGGAGGGGGGACGGCAGGTCAGTACCTGGGTTTTCCAAAGTAGTAGTGGTTGACTGTAATTGGCAACACTGCTGTAAGATGGAAGCACAATTTTAAAGGGCTTCTAAACCCTACAGGCAAGCCCTCTGTCTCACAGGCAGTTCTCAGCGACTCTAGGAGTGTCTGCACGCCAAATCCCGAATACCCAGCAGAGGAAGATATGCTAGTCAGAGATTTGCTTGGTGGAAAAGACTGATGTCAAGCCCCACGTGCTGGAAACCATGCAGATTCTGTCCTGGACCAGCTTTAGACTTGTCACAGAAAACTCACATATTACTGACAATTGCTAATCCTTGTGGGAGCTGGTGCATGAGCGATTGATAAACTTTATCTTTCTTCAAAACAAATTGATTTGCACAAAAAAAGTAATACAAAGAGAACATAGCATTAAGAGAAGGAGTGGTGCAGGAGGCCTTCAGTTCTCCTCTGACATCAGTCATCTAACCACCTCCTGAAATTAATGAGCAGGCTTTAAAAAGGCATCTGGACCACACTGTAGCTGTGCATGTAAATGCATCATCATCATCATTTGGTCTGATGAGGTTAAATGCCTCTTGAGGTGGTCTACCTAGTCCCATGTCCACTGACTTGTTAAAATTGATAGGCCTAGAGGACTAATATTTATAGGGCCTGAGATTGGGACTCTCACAGCAGATGTCTATCGGTGCTCATGATGTTGGTGGTGAGATTCCCAAAGCTTGGATCAGCCAAGTCACATGTCCTGTGTTCTAGGGAGCATTTAGCCGTACGATCTTCATCACTGTTTGTTGCACATCACATGAGTTTTCACTGCTCGGATAGTTTTGTTTTGTGGATTTCTTCCTAAATTGAACCACAAGTACAGTTACATGTTACTGTTGCAGAACATTGTTTATCCCCCCCCGATGTTGCAGTGGTTACTATCTCTAGCCGTATGACAGAGAACGAAGGGCCCAGCTCTCTGAATACCTCTTGTCAGTAAAATGATTTTGGCTGAGAGTTGAGATCACACCCTGGGGACAAGTCCACCCTTCACCCACGGCCTATGGCATTCATGAAAACGAGAAAACATCTTTTGTCTCTGGTTCTCGGTTTCCCCCTCTGGAACTCTGCTTGTAGACTCATTAAACTGTCCCTCACGGGCAAAACACACTCCACTCAAAAAATCAATACACACCTCTTTGTATGTTTTTTTTTTTTCTCACTGTGCTAGAATATGTGTTTTGATGGAGAGTCTTTCTCTATTATGAAGGAAAATGATGAGGAGTATCATATTACACTCCCCTGGCAGGTATACGTTTTTATTTCCCAGAAGAATACCTCTGTTCTGTAAAAACATTGATCAAGAATTTACAGTGAGTTGTAAAAGGGCTTGTATGTGTGGCACCTCCTGTCACTACAATCATATTCCCACTGCAGGAACTTACGAGTAAACAACAGCAGAGCTTTACTGGCAAACTCAAAACTTTCGTTATACCACATTGAAGCTTGAGGCTCAGGTTAGAAAGGATGATGGATTCAAAGTTTAGGTACAACAGTGGCACCTGGCATGCTCTGCATATTTGTAAAAGCAGGAGTTGACTCATGCTATCGACACAACATGAAGCACTCCAAATAAAAGTCCCAAACATTATTTGGGTAGTAGTACTTAGGGTATTTTAGAATAATAAACTGTATGATTGGATTATAATGATCACATTACGTTGCAGTTTTAACTTTTAACTACTTTATACACTGCTGGGTAGGTTCATCTTAAGCTTAATGTGACTATACATCAGCGTTTATTAGTGGATTGGGTTTTAGATTAATAACCCGAATCTGCAAAAAAACTAAAGCTTTCAAAATAAAATGTAGAAATGTAAAATGTAAATTTTTTGCTCTGACATGTAGCAAGATGGAAATATAAAGTAGTATCAGATGGAAGTAGTCAAGTAAAGTACAAATATAATAAACTTGTCCATAAGTACAATCCACCACTGATTCTGCCTTGGCGTCAGACTAGATCAGGCCTGTTTTCACCAGAATATTCTGCTCAGTTTTTCATCAATTTCAGACCTTTTATTGGATTTTGACAGAAAATGCAGGGATTATGTATCTCATCGCCGTTCTTGGGAAAAGTCCACTGTTTTCTTACTGAAGGGAAACAATAATGCACAAATCTAGTGTAATCGCATCAGTAGTTCAGGACTGTGTGTACTACCTCTCTCATTTTACTGGTTTTATATGACCCTTTTAATCAACCCACCTTACTGAACCCTGCCACTGAGGCTTTACAATAAATCTTCCATGGGTCTGCATTGTTTCCCTCCCCTTCAATATACTGCCCCTCTCTCACAGTTTTTCTTCGTGTTTTCTTCCCTCTTGACTCTCGAGGCCTCTGCAGAGGTGTGGCAGGAGCAGAGAAACAAAAAGAGCTCAGAGGTCTAGTGTCTAAGGAAGAAAGAGAGAGAAATGACAAAGAGAGACTGACTGTGGTGAAGAGATGGAGGGATCAGACAGAGATACAAACCCTGAGAGTGAGCGCATGGAAGGAAAAGGAAAAAGTTAGAAAGAGGGTGTAATCCCAGATAGGATTTGACTATCTTGGCTGTCTTGGCTCTCTGTGAGGAGAACCGTGTTGTAATCTCCTGCTCGATTTGAGTTTCATCAAATTCTTCTAGTGCTTGAAACCAACATGGTGCAGCCTGGCATGTATGTGTTTGTTTGGTTTTTTTTGTACGTGGATCTGAAGGGACTGTTTTCATGCTTAATTTGGCCCCACAGTGGATCTTAAAGAGCACGCCCTCACCGGTGCCTCCTTACAGACAGGTTGATGACAGGGAATGAGGGTTTGTTTTAGAGTATGATTTATTATAATACAGCTGCTCCTTTGCAGTGATTATAAAACTGTATATGCAAACATTCAGTAAGTTGCATTGCAGTAAACATCAACAATATTACCTCCCGTTTGTTTCTTCTATGTTTTTCTGTTTTTACATGGAGCAAATGCAGTTTGCAATAATTATTCTAATGTTGCCATTTGAAACCTTTGGCAGTTTTTGAAATTGCTTAGGGCTTTTGACATATTAGGGCCATGATGCATTTTTTTTTTTTTTTTTTTGAAAATGTGTTCTCCAGCTTTCCATCTGAGAACCCTCTGAAAAAACTGAGACTAAAGTATTATGTTCCATACTCGTTATGTAAACTTGTAGTTTGGGTTAGAACAAACAAACGCAGTGTTAAATTTTTGACTGTGGTGCTGAGAACAGGAATAGTTACCACGAAGGCTCTAGGATCAGACAAGAACTACACCAAACAGCTCATCTTCACTTTAATTACATCTACATGAAGCACCAAATTTCAGTAGCTCTCGATCTGTGTCTTAGAGATGAACTGATAAAGCGTTATCATGCAAACCACAAAACACTTTTTTCTCTTTCACCCTGAAAACAAAAGAACAGGTTTGTCGAAAGCAGTGATTATGTTTATCTGAGATATCTGAGTACGCAACAAGAGTCTTTTTATCCCCTTAGAGCTTCTTTGATGGCTGGGATTGCACAAAGAAGAAGGACAAAACCAAAGGGAGACAAGACACCTTGCTTGGATGTAAGTAATCAGAACACATTTGATTGTCTTCAAAAAAATATATATATAGGAGAATATATTTTCCACTTCAACATTTCTTTTCTCTGTTATCTGTCTCAGACGACCGCCACAGAGTGAAGCTCCATCCTCTCCTGGGAGACCCCAACTCAGACTACATTAATGCTAACTACATTGATGTAAGTCTGGCCTCGTTCTTCTGCACGACATGGGATACAAATAGTCAGCCCTCTATCCCTCACACCTTGCAAGGCCGCAGTCCATCTCTGTCATTGTTGTAAGCCCACTAGTCCGCTGGCCCGCTTTCACCTGGAAGCTTCCATCCAATCAAACACTTGTCCTAGTGATGCTTTGTCACTTGCCTGCATTGACTCCCTGACCCAGGCTAACTCTGCTATCACTGTTATTAAAACAGAATGGAAAAACGCTTTTATAGAGGAGATTAACTAATCTGTAAGATGCCACAAATCCCTGTAAATTAAATAGACATGATTGATGTTATTCAATCTCTGGATGGGCCAAGAGGAGATGATCCTTTCCACCATTCACCTTAACTGTCTGCCACACAGACATTCTCACGAATCACATGAAATACATGTATGTGTTGCTAATGTGTCTGGCAAAGTCATTCATGCGTGTTTTCATTCATGAGAATGAGAGGAAGCTGTGTTTATTCAGAAAGCAGAAGTTATTAGCTGAGGAAATCAACCAAAGTTTAAAATAAAAATGGATTTTTACCACCAACGTAGCTGCAGAGAGAAGCTTGTATGTTGGTTCCCTTGTGAATTTGTTGTGATAGGTGCTTTTCATTTGAGTTATGTCAAGGGAAGCCTGATAATCCGATGTGATTTATCTCATAAGATTTATTTTGTACACCTCTCATCGGGATTACTGCAAAGCAAAGATGGCGCTCTGCTAGAAGCTGACGTGCTCTCACTCGTTCGGGTGGATAAGTTGTTGAAAGCTCATGTGTCAGTCAAAATCTTCATAAAGAATATGTTTTTAAAAATGAGTTATTTTTCAGCAAGAGAAAATTACTACCTTAGGTGCATAAATTCATTTGATTCTGGGCAGATTCCTTTAAGATTCAGTTTCCTCCTCTTTTATTCCTCTGCAGGGAATGGCCAGTGGTGAGATGCTTTTAGAGAGTTTATTTCAGTGAGAGGGCATTAAAAACCCGGTGTGCTGTTAGCACTGTAGTTATTGTGAGGATCTCCATTAGCGTTTAGAGCACAGAGGTGTAAGCATTAGAGGGAAAACACCACTCAGCCGCCACTACAGTGTCATTGTCGGTGCTGTTGCTCCGTGACATGGCTGCCCCAGCGAGCTGAATAGTAACTACTTAGCTGCAGCGGCACATATTTTGGACAGTGTGTGATTATTTCACCAGAGGTTAAATGGAAAAGTTTTCACCCCCTCTGAAGCATTATTGAAATTTCTAAACATAGGCGGTAACGTCCAAGCTCGCAGTTTTCCTGTTTCTCAGTGATTAAGTGCCTGATTCTTGGCTTGGCTGTGGTGTGTTTGCTTAAAGAGGTGCTGAATTTCACTGTTTGACATTTTCCCGAGGCTGTTGCAAATATGGAGCAGTGCAGCACGTCACGGCTGCTGCTACAGTAATCTACTTTTTCAAATGTGTTTATTTACTTTGGCTGTATTTAAAGAGTAGCGGCGTCTTATGTATCGTGGACACATAATCACAAACAGACACACGTGTGCTGTCACAGTCGGCTCTGTTTAAATGCATGTAAAATAATATTAATATCTTAATTTGTCAGTTGTCTTCACAGCCCTGACAATCTATTTTCTAAACTATAAGCCACGGGATCCTATACACAATTAAACCCACAATTTTAAGGAAGCGTTGGAACCATTTTGATTTTTTTCGAACTGTTTTGAAGTGTGCGGGGCTCGGATGGGAAAAGGTGTGTTGTCAGTCGTTTGAGGCACCAAACCCGAGTTTAGCTACGTCTGCTAACAGGTGCTGGTTGTCCAAAGACTATTGTTGGTCCTGAAGGAGCAAAATCTGATAAACTGCCTCAAGTCTCGTCACTTTGCATTGGTTAGGGCTGAGACTGCAGATCTGAGGGCGTAGAGTTAGAAAGAAGTGAGCTCTATAGCCCAGTTCTCATCTCTGCAGCTGGCACACCAATCACTGCCCAGGCTACTGTGCATTACCTGCTACCAGCATGACACACCTGACTCTCTTATTGAACTGCTGGCGGTTGAGTTGCATTGTGGGTTTTAGAAGAATTAAAAAGACAGTGTATATACAGTGGGTACGGAAAGTATTCAGACCCCTTTAAATTTTTCACTCTTTGTGTCATTGCAGCCATTTGCCAAAATCAAAAAAGTTCATTTTATTTCTCATTAATGTACACTCAGCACCCCATCTTGACAGAAAAAAACAGAAATGTAGAAATTTTTGCAAATTTATTAAAAAAGAAAAACTGAAATATCACATGGTCATAAGTATTCAGACCCTTTGCAGTGACACTCATATTTAACTCACATGCTGTCCATTTCTTCTGATCCTCCTTGAGATGGTTCTGCTCCTTCATTGGAGTCCAGCTGTGTTTAATTAAACTGATTGGACTTGATTAGGAAAGGCACACAACCTGTCTATATAAGACCTTACAGCTCACAGTGCATGTCAGAGCAAATGAGAATCATGGGGTCGAAGGAACTGCCCAAGGAGCTCAGAGACAGAATTGTGGCAAGGCACAGATCTGGCCAAGGTTACAAAAGAATTTCTGCAGCACTCAAGGTTCCTAAGATCACAGTGGCCTCCATAGTCCTCAAATGGAAAAAGTTTGGGGCGACCAGAACTCTTCCTAGACCTGGCCGTCCAGCCAAACTGAGCAATCGTGGGAGAAGAGCCTTGGTGAGAGAGGTAAAGAAGAACCCAAAGATCACTGTGGCTGAGCTCCAGAGATGCAGTAGGGAGATGGGAGAAAGTTCCACAGAGTCAACTATCACTGCAGCCCTCCACCAGTCGGGGCTTTATGGCAGAGTGGCCCGACGGAAGCCTCTCCTCAGTGCAAGACACATGAAAGCCCGCATAGAGTTTGCCAAAAAACACATGAAGGACTCCCAGACTATGAGAAATAAGATTCTCTGGTCTGATGAGACCAAGATTGAACTTTTTGGCGTTAATTCTGAGCGGTATGTGTGGAGAAAACCAGGCACTGCTCATCACCTGCCCAATACAATCCCTACAGTGAAACATGGTGGTGGGAGCATCATGTTGTGGGGATGTTTTTCAGCTGCAGGGACAGGCCGACTGGTTGCAATTGAAGGAAAGATGAATGCGGCCAAGTACAGAGATATCCTGGAAGAAAACCTCTTCCAGAGTGCTCAGGACCTCAGACTGGGCCGAAGGTTCACCTTTCAACAGGACAATGACCCTAAGCACACAGCTAAAATAACAAAGGAGTGGCTTCGGAACAACTCTGTGACCGTTCTTGACTGGCCCAGCCAGAGCCCTGACCTAAACCCTATTGAGCATCTCTGGAGAGACCTGAAAATGGCTGTCCACCAACGTTCACCATCCAACCTGACAGAACTGGAGAGGATCTGCAAGGAAGAATGGCAGAGGATCCCCAAATCCAGGTGTGAAAAACTTGTTGCATCATTCCCAAGAAGACTCATGGCTGTAGTAGCTCAAAAGGGTGCTTCTACTCAATACTGAGCACAGGGTCTGAATACTTATGACCATGTGATATTTCAGTTTTTCTTTTTTAATAAATTTGCAAAAATTTCTACATTTCTGTTTTTTTCTGTCAAGATGGGGTGCTGAGTGTACATTAATGAGAAATAAAATGAACTTTTTTGATTTTGGCAAATGGCTGCAATGACACAAAGAATGAAAAATTTAAAGGGGTCTGAATACTTTCCGTACCCACTGTATATTCTAACTGTAAAGTGGAGTACTACACTCTTAATATCAGACATTAAGATTTCAGGAGTTTTATATAGTATAATAAATAGCATTGTTACTGTAAAAGTAGATTGTTGTAAAACCAATTTCTGGTCTTTCAAACTGACTTTTGCCATATTCTTTCATATTGTTTCTCCTTTTTCTTCTTTAATTAAAAAGAAAAGCTCCAATTCATATTCATCAGGAAAAATTTGTACTTTTAATGTGAAAAAGCAACTAATAGCTAGATGGAAAAACAACAAACAAACAGTCCTGCTGTATCTACATAAACACACACACACACACACACACACACCTCTTCCCACCTGTCTATAACCATAATTCCTACTTACTAAAAGCTTCTTTCATTAACTAGCCTATATGTCTTCTTTTTCTACTCCCCTTCCCTCTTCCTCGACCTTGGACCCTGTAGATTCGGATTAACAGGGAAGTAAGTACTTCACTGCTCGTTCTTCTGCCTGCCATCGCTCTGTTTTCGCTCTTCTCCCCTCTTCTCTCTTCCCACTTCCCTCTTTTCTTTCCACTATCCTCTATCCACAAACGCTCAAAGGTCAGTGTGTTTCATGGTTGAGGTTGTGCACATGTGACCAACAGAAACACAAACAAACAAACAAAAACTATCCCTTTTAGTTTTAACGAACACGAGGAGAAGTGTCCTCCCCGGATAGAGGACCCTGCTGTCTTTGTTAGTTCTCAGACGTGGCCAGGACTCAGGAAGTTCAGTTGCTACAGTAGGGTGATTGTTTTTATTGAAGGAGAGGTAGAGTTTATTGCTAGTGTTGGCCAGAGCAAGAGGAATTGTGGATAGTAGGCCTCACAGCACTGGTCATCCATCTCCATTGCAGGCACGTCCTTGTTTCTGACTGGATGCAATTCAGTTTAGCAATCCATCAGCGACTTGGACAAACTTAGTAAGATAAAAAAGTGCAAAAAGATAAAAACTGTTGTCAGCATGGATCGTCCCTTCATGCTGATTTGATAATAGCCATAGACTTGAGAGTTTATTCAAATGATTCCCAACCTGCTTTCTCCACTACACAGAGTCATGCAAAGTAATTGGGCATCAATTATCCTTCCAGCTGCTCCTCTCAAAATGACAACAAACACTGAACCACAACATTCATGTGGTTTTTCCTTGTGACATTTTCATAATCATGAAAACAGGTGTCTCATTTACCTCGCAAGGTTAGTTAAGCACCACTTATTGTAAAGAAGACTTCCACAGAACACTTTGCACATCCTTAAAGACCCTTGGGTGCTGTCTGTCGTGGTGATTCCCATCAAGGCTGTAAAGGTGACATCTCATTGTTCATCCATATTCACCTCATGCACACCATATAAAATGTCTGTCATCTTTATCAAAGGCTGTCACAGGCTTTGATATAAACACCTCATTGTACATACAAGATGCTCCAGGAGACTGTTTATGTGGGTGATGATATAATGCATGTATGTGTAAGATATTGTTCCACCTGTGACAAGAGCTGAAGGATTCGAGCAGGGTGTTTTCTGGAAAAAAGAAAGTGGTGCACTGTAGATTTGTTAATTCATCAGCTCAGATAGAGCACATATTGTACCCGGAATGAAAATTGATTTGTTTTTATGGGACTCTCTCAGCACTATGAGACTTTGATAAATAAATCGGCCACCTCCATTTGACGAGTGTGCACCTTTAGTTTCTTTATCATATCTTTATTAAACTGTCACACAGATTTGGGAATTGTTCACTCAGCTAGTCTGACTTGTGTTACAGTCATAATCACTTTTTTCAGAGATTCATCAGCAGTTTGACAATTTCGTGTTTTACCACGTGGTGCCTCAACTCCTCCGAGCTCTGTAGAGTGCACGGACACGAGCTGAAGCCAGCAATAGGTCAGACGTTGCTGGAGAGTTACACATGAAATGCGATTCACAGTTGCAGAGAGTGGGTCAGTAGCAGAGCAGAAAGCAGAGGTGAGGGGGTGGAAAAGGGTGAGACAGAGAGACATCGTCCCCTACAGCTGTGCCCGAGGCACAGATGGCTTACTCAGCATGTCATTTCTTTTCTGTGTTTCAGGGCTACCATCGATCCAACCACTTCATTGCCACTCAGGGTGAGTATCCCAGCAAGACTTTAGTGAGTGACTTTGTGTGTGTGTGTGTGGGTTTAGGATGGTGAGTGCCTTTTGTCACGGTGTAATAAACTGAAGATGATCCAACCAATGAGCCCATTCATGAACAGTCTCCTGCCAAAACAACCTTTCTAGAGAATCCAAAGGTGAGAGACTGGACACCAACTCACGAAAGCTGTGCTAGTGATGTCACTGAATTAATCATAAAAGAGCTGAATGATTAAACATATTTATCATGTTCGACATCTCTGTGACACGTGCCATCATTATTGCAGAGAGCCCTCAGTTCACCCTCTTTTTCACAAATATGATACAGTCAGACGTGTGTGTGTGTGTGTGTGTAACACGTTGTGTATCTAAACCCCACTGAGTGTCAGTTTCTAGGGAGCTCCCATCACAAAATCACTCAAGGTCTGCTCATCGGCTTATCTTGCAGCAGCACCCCCTCTGCCCCCATTAACAGGGAGAGAAACAGGCATATGAAACTTGCAGGAAAAGGAAGAAGAGATCAGCGGTGTCTGTCTGAGCATTTCTTTCCTACGTAATGCTCTTTTTAAAGATGTGTCTCACGCCCTAAACGTCTCCTTCTCAGATGACAGTGAGTGACTGATGGTCCTCCAGGCTTTTACCGTCGGCTCCTGCTGTTGTTTTGTTGTCTCTTTCCCTAGTGCCTGGATTTGCCAATAACTATATTGACACCACAATCTTGAGAAACCGTTCCTTTCCATGTGAGGAAGGACACTTAGGTTGCAAAAATACAGGATTTCAGAAAGTGCAGGATCTTCCATATGGAGAGGGCAGGATTTTATGCTGTTGTTTTTTTCCTTTGCTCTTCCCACCAGGGCCCAAGCAGGAGACACTGTACGATTTCTGGAGGATGGTGTGGCAGGAAAATTGTTTTAGCATCGTCATGATCACTAAGCTGGTGGAGGTTGGCAGGGTAAGTGATTTGCACTCCCTCCTCCTCTCTTGCACCCCTTCCTGTCAGCACCCAATGCTCAGAAACATCCTACATTTGTCATGAGGGAGCATTTTTGTGTCGACCGTGTATGAAAGGGTTTTATGTGTTTGGTAAGTAGATCTCACAGGATCTTGGTGTGCATGCCAAATGCAGCTTACAAGGATCACAGCTATTGAAGGAAGATTTCAACATTTTCTGAAATCTTCATGTTTGTGTTCTTTCTAGAGTTAGATTGACGCACTGACACTCTCGCGTTAATAAAGTCAAAGCCAGTACGTCTAAAGCTCACTAATTACCACATCACATCTCGTTCGCTGAGCTGTGGCCCTCTCGTTCCTTTCTCTACGCTAAGCTAAACCAACCAGACACTTATTCTGGCTTCATATTTAGGGAACAGATCATCTGATTTATTCTTATCTTATTGAACATTAATGTAGTAACACTTAACATGGCATTGATGAATCAGTGAGGATATATTATAGGAATGTATAACAATGATAGTGTTTGTTCGATGTGCTATAAAACACATATTCTGAACCATAGGGCTGCTGTCCTTCTACATGCATTGCATAACCATTGTATGTTGGTTTAATGGCTTTACTCTATTACTGGTATTTTCCACTTCACATAAATACCTGTAACATATGAATTCTGCTGCAAATACTCCATCCCTTTCTGTCCAGGCAAGGAAAACATATTACCTCAGAAGATGGTTAAAATCACATCATTTTTCTAGCAGTAGCCCTACGTCCAATTTAGTTCCCCAACCTCACAATTCTGGGAACAGTCAACAAATGAGGACTGGTATGTGTGGCTGAATCCAAATAACACCTCCATTAAATAACAGAAATTACCTCCCTTGTGCCCGGTGCTGGTGAAAAAGATTGCTGTCATCCTGTTCATTATGCTTCCCACCAATATATGATTATTGTTCTTTTCTTTTCTTTGCCCTCTGAGATAAAATATCTGCAGAAGAACAGATTGTTTTTGTTCTTTTGCAGCATTTCAAATGTAACCGCAGTATGTTCTCAACTTCACAAATTTCACACCAATATTCCTCTGTTCCAGTTAAACCAACAAATGAAGTGCTAAATATTTTAAATGTGATCATATAATTATAAATTATAATGACACAGGTTAATGTTTTATCTCTCTGGCAGTCAGATAAATTGTCAAAATGAATCCAGGGAGATGTTTTTTTATTGCAGATCATTTACCCTGAATATATTGCATAAATTTGTAGTATAATGAAAATGTCTTCCCTACTAATCCAAAATTGGCCCCAAATAAAAAAGGGTGCTCATGTGATGTGACTAATGGTGCTCTTCACACCTGCAGAGTTGTTATCTTGGTCCAGTCCAAAGGAATGAATTGTACATAGTTGTGTAATATTGAGGATGTGATAATATCATTTACTTAAAGGTGGTCTGAATTGGTGTTTGTTTTTGTATTTGTTGCACTTTGAACCCAATAGAGTTGTGGTTAGGAACGACGCTTGAGCCCATTTGTGTTCTCTGGATGATAAAAATGTTTTGTTAGCATCCGGGGACTGAGGGGGGTAAATGGAGACTTAACCCCACTGCCCATGGATGAATTCACAGCATAGGTTCTGTGGTTCTGCAGGAACGTTTTTTTTAGGAATGTTGACACGAGCTTGACGCTTCACTATTTTAAACAGGTGAAATGCTGTAAATACTGGCCTGATGACAGCGAGATGTACGGAGACATTAAAATCACTCTGCTTAAGACAGAGACGCTGGCTGAATACACGGTTCGCACCTTTGCCTTGGAGAGGGTGAGTGTCCCAAACATTTTCATTCTGCCTACCCTGATTTGACCACTTGTTATAGTGCTCTAGATTTGTCACCGCTCTTTCATGTTCTGTGTTTGCTCCATCTCGTTCTGTGATTCTATTCTGTGAACTATACGTTATCCATGTGTCCCTTTTCCTTGGCAAACTGAGAATTCTTGACAGAGCTTACTGCAGATGCACACGAAGGCCACATTTTAAACTGAGAGGAATTAACACCAGTAGCAACGTGAATGCCCCTGCCAACTTTCCAACATAGTTGTTACAGTGTTGTGCCCCTGATGGCTTCCATCCTGTCAATCTCCCCGGGGATCTCTCACTGGAAGGGCTCAGAGCAGCACGGGAGTGGCAGTGGCACAAACACAGCATTATCATCACACTGTCACATTTGTTCTCCACGGGCACACGCTGCTGCTTATTCAAATCAGCAAGAATATGGGAACTGGTGACAGCTTGTTTTTCAAAGCTCTTTTCCTTTCTTTTTTTGGATTTCTGTCTTCAACAAGTCTTTGCTTTGCATCACTTTACTTTGTCATTGCTGTACAGAGGAAGAAATTGCTGTGTGTCTGCAGCAGCCTCCCAGTAGAGAGGAAAAACCTCCTAGCCCTCCCTGAGCTCTGAGAGCCTCCCTGATTCCTTTCTGTGTGTGCAGCTGCTACAAGCATGCGATGCCCAGAGGTCCGACTGTCCTAGCACACTTAGACACTCTACATAAATAAGGTCCCGGTTGTCCCCGCAGTGAATTAAAATACCTGCCACATCAATCATCAAGAGGGAATGTCTTTAAATGGATGAGAGCACGTCTTGAATGAAATAATGCCCTGCAGGCTACAATGATGTAGACACAAGCAACCTAAACGCCTTGTGTTCCTACATGTAACGCTAATGTGCGCTGTGGTTGTGTTGACAGAGAGGATACTCGACTAAGCATGAGGTGCGTCAGTTTCACTTCACATCCTGGCCGGAGCATGGGGTGCCCTATCACGCCACTGGACTGCTGGCCTTCATACGACGAGTGAAAGCCTCTACGCCTCCTGACGCCGGCCCCGTGGTGGTCCACTGCAGGTAGCGTGATGTTCGAGAGCTGCTCTAGTGTTATTACATCAAAGCGACAATAACTTTTACATACAAGTACTTTTAAAGTTAACTATGTTATTTATTGTAATAGATTGGTACTTTTGGGAGGCCATGAACCACTGAAGTGAGGCTGTGACTGGGAGTCATTAGAGCCACTAACACCAGACGAAGACTCTCCAGTTTTCTTTTAAATCATGTAGTACTAATAACTTATGATCTCCTGAGCAGAAATACTTTAGAAGACTTTTAACAGCACTTTACTAACTTAAAGTAGTGGCTATTAAATGCTTGAAGACTTGTGTATAATTCTCTAAGGAAATATGTCATTTTTGTGCCAGTGTGGGCGCCGGGCGCACTGGCTGCTACATCGTGCTGGACGTCATGTTGGACATGGCCGAATGTGAGGGCGTGGTGGACATCTACAACTGTGTCAAAACCCTCTGCTCTCGACGCATCAACATGATTCAGACTGAGGTCAGGTCAACTGCACTGTCAGGAAACCACTTCTCATTCAGAGCAGGCCTAATATCTCAGGATTTTCTTGTGCATGTTCCGGATGTTGTGGCTGTAATACGCCAACCTCTCCCTCGAACAGAGAACCGCTGAAGAGTTTGTAAACATTTATTTTTCTCTCCTGTTGTTTGGAAATTCAAAGTGAGGGTGGAGGGGGGTATTTTCATACTCACCCTCTGGGACTTATGTAAAGGTCATTGCAATAGTTTTAGAGAAAAGACTGCTGTGTAGGCACATGCTCTTTAGATGTGAAGATAATTTACATATTGACCCTTTATTATGTAAATCTAACATTGACTTAGCTGTTTATTATATTTGTAGTTATTCACAGGGGTGCTCTATTTAAACACACACTGCCTCTGTTTCTTTGCTTGGAAATATTTATTCCCCCTTTGCTACACCACCAACATTATAACATGATTAATTCAATAGCAAGTTATGAAAAAACTTTCCTGTTCTCGATTATTAATTTACATTTACACACTGTGTGTTTATAACCTGCTTCTGTCTTAACCTGCCTCCGTGTTTAATTGTTGGCAACAGAACAGTATGCTTTCTGTATAGGTGCATATGTACGACCGCACGCGCAAACTTCCAGTGCACGTGCACAACACTCAGTTATGTTACCTGTTGTCCTTTCAGGAGCAGTATATCTTCATCCATGACGCCATTCTGGAGGCCTGTCTGTGCGGAGAGACGGCCATCCTGGTGAATGAATTTGCTGTCACCTACAAAGAGATGCTGCGAGTGGACTCCCAGAGTAATTCCTCCCAGCTACGAGAAGAGTTTCAGGTTAGTCTTGTGCTGGACAGTCAAACAGGAGGGCTTTGATCAAAGTTCAAACGGAGTTTTAGTTTGATAAACTGTCTCCATTAAATGATGAAATGTACAAACTCATTTTCTTAATTACACTCCCCCAAAATGTTATTAACAAAATTTCTTTCGTTACTGTTTCAGCCATAATAATAGCAGTAATAATATACAAATACTAATGCTGTAATTACTACTGCTACTACTTTTACTAGATCTGCCAGTAATCATAACGGTAGTAATATCACCAAATGTTTTATATTCTCATCTAATGGCTTTAATGTAAAAGCAATACAATCAGCAAACCATAATATTGACCCATTGTATTGTATTTGCACATACAATATATACGTTTTGTGTTGTGTTGTGTATTTGTTCAGATACGTTAAAACAGCCTGTTTGGTACTTACACTGTTACGTAAAAGATGAATGATACAGAAATTTTGAAATGAAGAGAATACACAGGATAGGAATAGACTAATAGATAGACCTGTGTGCGTGTGTGTGTGTGTGTGTGTGTGTGTGCGTGTGTGTGTGCGTGTGTGCGTGCATATGTGCAGGATGATGCCGGTCTACTTTCACCTTTGATTCAGAGCGTCTGTCATTGAAATTCTCCTCCTAGTTTGTAGGAATGTGATCTCAGAACATTTTATTAGATGCTGATTAGTAGAGAGGAGAGCCAGCTGTGTTCCCACATGCTCTACCTGCTTCATTCACCTCCCTCTACCGCAGCGCTCAGCCAGGAGCCACACTGATTCCAGGTTTAGCATTTCAAAGTAATACTGAAAAAGCATCATGCTCCTCCTTTTAATTTTGTACTGTTTCATCCTCATACATAGCGTCGGAATTATGATGGATGTGTTGCTTTGGATTATGGTAACGGTTCGCAAGGTGGTGCAACAATCTGATTACGAACTGTTCATAAAGGAAAACGCTACATGTCTCACTTTGATCTCGCAAACACATCAGTCTGACCTTGTTGTTGAAAGCTTCTTCACAGCCCACTCAGCTCTGTGTTTGCCTTTTACTTTGTCATCCTGCAGACAGCAAACAACCGACCGTTAGTACTAAAATCAGCGAGTCACAGATCTATTATTGATGCAGTTTATTAATGATTCAAATATTTTTTCTTCATCTCGTCTAATATAATTATGTATAAATCAACAGAGAGTTTATCAAATTAAATTGGTATGGAGTTTGTTTTTTTTTAAGCTTCATTACATTCTCTTTTATTATGCAACAGGCATAATTTATCCTTTATTCTTTTAAATCAGTTTGTCTTCGTATTGGGGATTCTTTCAATTAACATTATTGGATTATTGGTGTTCTCTGTGACCCAGACCTGATTTACTCTGCTGTGTCTCACCACTCCTCATGCCCTCCATCTTTTAAATGCTCTCGACTTTCATGTCGTCCTCCCCTCACTCTCATCTCACCATTTTAACATTTCCATTTGCAGACGCTCAACTCTGTGACTCCCCACCTGGATGTGGAAGAGTGCAGCATTGCTCTGTTGCCCAGAAACCGAGAGAAGAACCGCAGCATGGATGTTCTGCCGCCTGATCGTGCCCTGGCCTTCTTGGTTACAACAGAAGGGGAGAGCAACAATTACATCAATGCTGCTCTCGCTGACAGCTTCCACAGGCAGGCTGCTTTTATCGTGACCCCTCACCCGCTTCCAGGCACGACGGCAGATTTTTGGAGACTGGTCTTTGACTATGGCTGCACAGCTGTGGTCATGCTCAACCAGCTCAATCAGTCAAACTCTGCCTGGGTAAGCTCAAAATGTTTTATTGCTATTGATTGTTGACTTCACAAAGTGTTTGAATTCATTCACATAGGAGCTGCTGTTTGTAGTACAAGCTCTTTACTTTCACTTTTGAGGTTATCTGAACTTCACTCGAGACTTTCTTGACATCCCCTCCCGTCACTGTTTCACTCACTTACCTGGGATTAGTTCCTTCATGCTATTTTGTTGGGCTTTGATCCCTGACCATATTGATCCAAAGACCTGACAAGATAACACCCGCCCCAGTCCCCCCCCCCCCCCCCCCCCCCTCCAAGTTACATTTGTGGAGAACAGGCTTGCATTACCCTCAAGCGAGTTTTTTTTTTTTTTGGCATCCTACTTTTTCTCATGAGCATATGTCTCTGTACTGCAGTATTTCCATTTCATTCTTGAACACTTATAAATAATGAGGGATAACATAACACAAGATTTAGGTCTGAGATTCTGTTAAAAATACAATAGAAAAATGTCACCTCTTATTTTTACATGGAGAATTAAAATTGTTTTCTATCTGGAGCCCCTGAGCTTTTCTTTTTGATTGGAACTCCAACAGAAAAGCTTGAGCTGGCAAACAAGGACTTAAGGGCTCTATTATTTAATCAGGTGTCACAGCTTTACACGAAGTGATAGATCTCTCCTAAACAGTGTAAACACTGAAACATAATTATATATCAGTTCTTTTGCCAAGAGCATCTCAGTGTTGAATACATTTAGCTATTCTACATTTTCCTTATTCTGACAGAAGAATGGATCATTGCATATTGCACATAACAATCTACAATAAGTGTAGAAGATACAAAATCATGCAAAGTAAAAAACTGTTCCAGTGTTAAAAAGGAATCGTTTCATTCTCAAGCTATTTCACCGGTGGGAGAGATATGACTTAGATGTTTTAGATTCTTATAACACAACAGATAAGAATCAGTTATGTCTGATGGATCCCAGATTTATTGTGAAGCCCACTGTGCAGGACAAGAAGCCCAAACAGAACCCACTAGAGTTCATGAAGAACTATTTTCAGGGGCAAGAAGACCCAGGAGTCCTGCGGCAGATGGTCTGACCGCCACAGAGCCCTGATCTGGGCAGTGTGGAGTCAGTCTGGGTTCACATGAAGGGACAGAAACACTGGGACAGCCTGAATCTACAAGGTGCTGCAAAGTACCAGGAGAACCTGTGTGCAGGTCAAACCAGAGAGAACTTCTGCTGGTTTAAAAAGGGGGAGCTGCAGATACTGATTAGATTTAGATTTGGTTCCCTTTGCTGCTCTTTGGCTGAAGTTAACTGATGAATGAAAACTTATTTGCTGGTATGTAATTTATATTAAATGCAGCCCCTGTGTATATTTATTGCCTAAAACCGTTACACAGTACAGTAAGTCCTTTTGTCAGAAGGGACAACAAACAAAACTGCAGCACAAAAAGCACAACCCGACTACAGACGTGCAGCCATTAATTAAGATCTCTGTTTTGTTAGAGTTAAGATGAACAAGGCTGGCAGACATCCAGACCTTAATGGCAGATAAAACAGTTGTGCAGCAGTGATATTGTTGCTGAATAATTCAGTAACATTCAGACAGGTGCAGCTGGGTATCATCACTGTAGTAATGGAAAGACATAGCAAAGGTCATTTGTCTAATACAGCATTCTGTGGAAAACATGTACAGAAAGAATCAGACTGGATCCCAAATGGGTCCTTGTGGGACGCCACAAAAGGCCACTGCCTGCAGGAAGGAAAATTAATTGACAGACACAAGAAAATTGAGAAAAGAATTAGAATTAGAGAACTTTTGCACTGATCTTTGCAATTAACAGCATGTTAATTCTAAACAGAAGCAGAAACCAATCCAGGGATGGTTAAGAGTTCACCACTTACTAACTTATTTTATGCTAAAAACAATAAATGTCAATCTGGCACTTGTTGCGGTAATACCTTACCAGGAGGCATTTCTTTTAAAATAAGTAAACCACTAACATGAACTTTAAGGGCTTTAATAGGCTTTTAAACTGTCAGTATCTATGAATTATTTTAATCTTAATTATTGGGTATAAGGTGCTCATTAAATGTAGAAAGTGCTTTTTTCCATGCTGTTTTGTAACGTCACATGTAGTCTGGTGTATAAAAAAGAAACAAATTGTACATACCATTTCCAATTCAGCTTTTAATCCACCATCCATCCATAAATGTTACTTGCAATGCAATGCAGTCCGTTTCAGTCTTCCTTGAAAACTGAATTATTGCCACTTATAAGTTCTTCAGTACAAGATCTTGCTATGAACCCCTCTGAGTTCATTTGTGGTGCTGGAGTGTTCTGTCTTCTTCGCCATCTCTCAAAGCCCCGTCGCTTCTCGTTTGGACTATCGCAACTCCCTCCTCCATGGTCTCACTCACAAATCCCTTCATAAGCTTCATCTGGTCCAAAATTCAGCTGCCGGCATCATCACCAGAAACTGCCTCCACTCTCCACATCACCCCCGTCCTGCAGCAGCTCCCGTGGCTCCCGCTTAAGTTCTGTATTGAATTCAAAATCCTCCTGTGAACATTCAAGGACATTCATAACCTTGGCCCTCCGTATCTATCCGACCTCCTCCATGTTTCCACTCCCTCTTCTACCCTCAGATCATCCTCATTCATCCACTTCACTGTCTGCTCCGTTCATCTCACCGCCATGGGGAGCAGAGCTTTCAGCCACTGTGCTCCCTGGCGCTGGAACACCTGAGCTCAGAAATATCAACTCATTCTCAAACTTTAAATCCGCACTCAAAACCCATCTGTTCAGGATCACCTTCTCCCTTTGATTACAATTGCATTGTCTACTTTTAACCTGTTTTCTTATATCTTGTGTAATTTTTATGGTTTTATTGATTGTTTTGCACTTTTTGTACAGTGTCTTTGTGCTACAAAGGCGCCTGTAAATAATATGTATTATTATTATTATTGTTATTGCATCTCTCCTTCCCTACGCTGCTCCCTGTATTAACATTTATATACTGCATCTTGTTTAATATGCAGCATGTGAGTACACAGTAAAACCCCCCACCCCCCAACACACACACACACACACACACACACACACACACACACACACACACACACACACACACCTACAAACATCCTGAGAAGTTCTGTTCTCTCTGAAAATCCAATTGAAATTTAAGACCAAAGGCAGTTGCAGGTTTGTGGCTACAATTGGTAGTTAATGCATTAGTTCACACACTGCACGTAGGGGGAGAAAAATACTGCATGTGTGATATTTCATCACTAATAAAACAGCCTTCTCCCTCTCCCATTTCCCTGTGACCTCCTGACCACCTGTAGCCGTGTGTTCAGTACTGGCCGGAGCCTGGTTTACAGCAGTACGGACCCATGGAAGTGGAATTTCTGTCCATGTCAGCAGACGAGGACGTCGTTACTCGTCTGTTTCGGGTCAAGAATGTCACAAGGGTGAGTCATTATGGTTCCTGAAACACCTTAGCATGTTGTTCCACTATACAGTACATATCATGAGTGATAACTTGAACCCTCCTCGAAATGTATTAGTTGTGATCCTAATTCAGATGTGACATTTTACCTGCAGAACATTTAGGGCTGCTGTCTGTAATTGACATCCAAAACCCAGTTGACATCATTTCTCAAACTCAATGTGCTACAGGCTTGACTGTAAAAATACTCTGTGTCTAAGACCTTCAGATAATGATTTCAACTGTGCTGCAGCATTATCATCCGTCTGTACTACTTTCTAATGCATACACAACCGCACGTCTCTGCCTCATGGGACAGACAGGGTTGTCAAATAAATACATTCTAAAATAAATACACTCTAAAATATAACCTGGTGATTTGTACTGAGCACAATGGCAGATCAGTAATAAAACATATTCATAGTCTGTATTATACATACTACTAAGAATATTGTTTTGATATTCAGCAGTCCAGAAAATTGAACCAAAGCTCCTAATATTTCCATAAGACGTTTCCATAAAAATGATACATAGTATAAGAACTTTTTCTATGAAAAACATGCAAGAGAAGCCCATTGACATGCATGCAATAAAGGTCAGCCTCTCCCTTTTTCAATTTCTTCTTGTCATTACCAAGTCAGGCGTCTTTCCCCCGATCAGGTGCCTGTTGGCATACTAAAAAGGAGACTTTCATCATTATGATGCATGCCATATTTTCATTTGCAGGATACTCTTTTCAGTCGGCAAAGCAGAGTTCCTTTAAAGTTTATTTTTTTATAAACTATGTCACACGTTTAAAACAGGAGAGAATTGGGCAGACTGCATGAAATAAGCTAAAAAAAAGGCTCTGAGAGTTCATGGTAGGGGTGAGAGGAGCACATGACATGTCAATGTAGTCTTAACTGAAAAAAACAATTAGCTTCACCTTTGTGCATATTTATCAGCCATTTTGACTTCATGCTGTGTTGACTGTCTGTGTATGCAGGTTATGATTTTGTGCTGGAGAATTTGAATAAGCCCATGCATGCATTCTGCACAGGATCATGGTCAAGCAATTATTGAAGAAATCTGTATGCGAAGACATTATAAGCAGTGCCCCAGACAATGCCCAGAACTTCCTTCTTTGATTGGCATCTTCACCTCATCTGTTGACTGCCCTTGTCATTCCTCTCTCTACCAAGGGCATCTTTTTTTTAATACTAATTACACACCAATGTGAAGGAGGGGGAAACTTAACACAGCATGGGAGGAATTAAATTACATAGAAAATAACACGCACCTCTCCATCTCTGTGCCCCTCATTCTATGTGCGACAGTAATATACAAGTGTAGGGAGTAGAAGTCAAAAGAAGTGCATTGTAAGCGTATGTATGTGTGGGCAGGTGAACAGCACAGAAAAAGTACATTGTGTAAGTCCCACATCTGCCGAAGTAATTCCTCCATGTGTCGTTGGTGTCTCTGCCAGCCCAATTTGCATGACTTACTGTTCTCCACTGGTCCTTAAGTATTAGGTGAGATTCTACAGAACAAGGTTATGAACACACAGGGACCTCTCTCACACAAAGCTTGGGCTCCACTTACACCTGCAGACTCATATATCTCCAAGTCAGTCTGCTGAGTGAGCACAGCTGAAAGTGCCAGCACGCAGCCTGGGGAGCAGTCAAACATGTGTGTTAACTGGCACATGCAGAAATACGGAAACAACAAGATAATGAATGCAACACAGACACACGACAGCATGCGCATGTACGTACATGCAAGCAGCACGCGGCACAAAAGACTCAAGTTTGGTGTTTTCTCTTGTATCTGAAGCTCCAAGAGGGCCAGCTCGTGGTGTGTCAGTTCCAGTTCCTGCGCTGGTCAGCATATCGGGATGTTCCAGACTCTAAGAAGGCTTTCCTCAACCTGCTGGCTCAAGTGCACAAGTGGCAAAGAGAGTGTGGAGAAGGACGCACTGTTGTTCATTGCCTGTGAGTAATCTCTTAGCAACTTGCATTACTTACTGGAAATTAAGATACAAAGCAGAAATGCATTCAATCACTCTGTGAAAAGGTCTCAGTCTGACATTTAGAAGTGCATTTAAAACCAAAAGCTTATTTTCAGAGAGAGGCATCACAAAAATGTCTGATAAATGACATATTATTAAATCATGACCATCTACTGTATGCTACCAAGCAAGACAGGAACAGTGTTGCGTGGTGCGATGAGATTCAGCGCTAAGTATTTGTCCATTCTAAGTATTTTGTAATGTAGAAAATCCAACTGTGGTAAAACGTGCGATGCTGTGGTGGAGTGCAGTGTGTCGTTGTGTGCCCCTCTGTTGTCCTAAGCCCCCGGAGCGCACGCCCGCTGATGAATATGAATAGGCTGTCCAGCTCATTGCCAACCCGTCACACGTTCATCCTTGCCACCGCCATCCAAAAGCACATCACTCAGTGCTGTCACACAGCGTTACTCACAACAAGCAGGAAAGAGATTATGGAGATCAAATCAATTATGGCTTAATACAGAATGCGATGGGTCTCACTACAGTAAATCCAGAGCTGCCAAACCACTGACGACGATTGATTACCTTAATATTACTTGTATATGCTGTGGAGGCTCGCATGCCCACCTTTGTTGCATTTCTCTCAGGAGAGAGGAAGTGCATTTCCATCCTGTGGTGTATTGATATTGCCTTTCATTTATGATGACCAGGACAATATTTTCCAAGGAACTGCCACTCTCTGTTGTTATTTCCCAATTTTCTCTTCCTTGCAGCTTTGTTTGTGTAGATATCACGTGCGCACATCAAATACCCATTTTTCATGAAACAGTGTGAGCACCAGACAGAATTGCCAGATTACTCATGTTTTGTGTGATTGTTTTCCAGGACTTGGCGCTGGAAAAGTATCTATACATCTGTATCCATTGTCATTGTATACAGTATATTTGCAGGTTTTATCTTGTCTTTTATATTGTTGTTTAAACATAAACTGGATCTAATGGATTTCTTAATTATATACCATATTTTGAACACAGACTATTTCACAGTACATACATTATCGTACACACATACAAGCCACTCTGTAAAACTGTGTGAGCATCTTAGCATGGTCGTGCTAAGATATAATACTTATTATTGTTCACAATCTTAGTTTAGCATGCTAACACATAATTAGCACTAAGCACCAGATACATATGATGGGACGAAGCGTTTTTAGGGTTTTTTTAAATCTTTGAACCAAATGAATGGACCGGCTTTACCCTCCCAAGAGCCACATCAATACCGTGTCTAAAAATACAGCATTAAAGAGTCAAAGACCTGTATTTCAATCCAAAAGATAAGTCATGTATCTGGGACGCTTGTTTAAATAAAACAAAAACCTCTCCTCTGCAGTAATGGTGGTGGTCGCAGTGGGACCTTCTGTGCTTGCAACATTCTCCTTGAGATGATCCAATACCAGAACATGGTGGACATCTTCTACGCTGTCAAAACACTACGCAACTGCAAACCCAACATGGTGGAGTCTCTGGTAGGAGAGACTGTCAATAAATCAATCATATGTGTCTTGAAATATTGTTGTGTAGTTCTCCTCATGTGTTTCACATCTTCATTTAGACATATGTTCTTCTTTCCCAGGACCAGTATCGATTCTGCTATGATCTTGTCCTGGAGTACTTGGACTGCTTTGAAGGGAGATAGCAACAAAATGTTTACCAAAACAGCAGTGCCCCATGTGCTGGAGATTTCATTTGAGGCCACCCAGTGACTCCCACTACTTTAATGTTTGTAACTCTGGACATGGCATTGAAAGAAGAGCAAAGGAAGAAGAGGAAGAACCTGGTCAACTTTTAACCTTTAATGTACAGCTGTGATTTTCTTCCTTGTTGGTGATGTTTATCTCTTTTGATAATTTTTTGTGCTTTTTCTTGGACTAAAGCTCTTTTTGTGCCAAGAGTTGTGGTAGCAGCAAATAGACCTGTGTGAAGACAGCCCGGCTGTCTTTCATTGTTTCATTCAAACAGGGAGGGTGCTGGACCAAGTTCCAGACTTTAACAGCAGCGTTATCTAAATTTGGAGCATTTCCTTCTCTCTACACAAAGAGCTACGTACAGCAGCAATCCACTGTGGCTGTGGCATGACTTATCTACCAACCATGAACTGCCTTATTATCTCATGTAGGGCAGATTTATTCAAGTCACTGAATAAATCTAAAAGATCGTTTTACAGGTATACAAACCGCAACGAGAGATTTTAACATGAGACCTACAGCATTAGGATAGACCAGCCCAGTCCTCAGCAGTATTGATGCAGAAACTGTACAGTAGTGCAAAGTGTTGTATTTTACCACAGTGTTAGTGCTGGATTACCATGTGTGCTATAGGTGGACATTTCCAGGGACCACAGCACTGGGCCTGGTGCCACCACAGGAGAGTACTGTCTCATTACTGTCACAGTGCCAATCCCACTGACTGACTTGAATCCCCTCTTTACTTTGAAGTACTACTTCATCTTGATATATGCCTACAAACATACAGTATGTACTGCATCATCTGATGTTCTTGCTCCAAAGTGATTGTTTGTATTTTATATCCACCAGGAAAGAAAGGAGGCGGGGACTCTGTTAATTAAGGCATGTTCATATTGTTGTGGAAGAACAGCTTTTGCACGCACCTCCTAATTATCTTGTATGCAGGGCGCTGCACGGGCATCTGCCAAGACCATTGGCGGGTCTCCAAAAGTTCAACTTGTTAAACTTGGATCTCAGCTCCTCTAACCTTAGTGGGTGCAGCGACGGTCACTGTTGACCGTCGCTTCGGTTATCAAATTTCTCACACTGCACAGTAACACACTGGTTTCACATTGAGACCAGACGAAGACAGACAAAATATCAGCATGCATATGCAGTCGCCAAGATCGTGAAAAAAAAATTGTTCGGGTCTCTGAAAACTTTACAGTTTGTTTCAGTAAATACTGCACCAGTCAAAGCAGAATGTGCAGTGCTCAACACGTGTTTAGCCACTGTAATGTGAATCAGCCTTTAGAAATGTACTGACATACCATAGTGGTGGTGTGAAAAATAATATTCCATTAATGCTGTGGTGAAGTGTCTAAACCAGTGCTCTATTATAGGTTTCAGCCTTTAACCCCTTTGTTGTCGGAGACATCTGGTTGTAAACTGTCAACGTGAGCTAAGCCACTCTGAATTTTATCATATCCCTTCAAGCAGGGGACTCATACTGACATTTTGAAATGAACATTAGAGGTGTAAAATATATAAGGGGGCATTAACATCGTCTAGAGGGAAAATATTACTTTGCTTCACCACTAATTATGAAAGATATTGGTGTTTTCCCACTGGTGGTCATTTTTTTTATCTTAAACTAAAAGTTGCATTTTAAACAGAAGGAATGGTGAGAAATTGTTGGCCACAGACTTTGCTGCTTAGCTATCACAGGCTTGATTGACAAATAAAATCCACTATGTTTCACCCACCGGCCAATGCCTGGAGCCCAAGGGAACTGCTAATACACAAATCAATGGCAGCATCTCTGGCAGATTGGCACGTGTGATACACATAATGATCTGGGACAGCTTTGAAACACCCTCTGAAAAGACTCCAACACAGAGGAAACAGTTTTTCTTTGTATTTTTCAGAAACAAGATAATTTTCATTCTACAGTCCACTTATTACTCCTAAAATCAGTAATGTGCACACCATATCTCCTGAAATGAGTGCAGGTTTTCAACGGACACCACAGGATCTGCCCCAGTAAATAAGCAGCAATATCTTGAAGCCCACAGAATTTGAGAAATGAACTTGCCTGCTAGTTTGCAGCTCACAGTCTGGTCAGGTGGGAAGGCCAGAATATGTGAGGACTCTACAGTTTAGCAGCATCACCAGGCTCCAGTCATAGTTTCACAGAGAGGGCAGCTTGTTTTTGATGAGGATGAAGAATGAGGAAGCTGTAGTGTAGTCAGTGATCTGACATGGGATCACCTGAAGAAGTGCCTGGACACTTTTTCTCAAGGATGGAAGGAATGTGTACATACAGATGTATATTATGTTATGTGAATACTATGTGAATAATATACTATATGTTTGCCCAGAGTAAAGTACAGTAAGTAACCACTCCATAACCACAAAGCTGAATGTGCTGTAAATCCTCATTTTGTGAGTTTATTGCCAGAACTTTTAACGCCTGAGTACGAACCGAGCGTTCGACCCAGTGTGCTGAGTAAAACAGGTCTGTCAAAGCTTCTATGATTCCATTGTCTGCTTTGCATTTCATCCAGGTCATTTCAAAAATATCCCAGTCCACATCTTTAATTTCAACCGCTGACTTCCAGCAGCCGCATCGAGCGAGTGCGTTGCACTTTTTATCGTTCCGAAGCATTTTATTACGCTCAGAGTGGCAGCAACTGCTCTGAGAGTGCCGTTAGTTCCACCTGTGTGTTTGTGTGTGAACCAATGCTACATGACTACTGTGTTGTATTTGTGGCAGCAAGGTGTGTATTTAATGAAAGAGAGACGGAGAAGACTGATGTATTTCAGATTTGGGACGGGGACTGTTTTGAAGAATAACAGTGATCAACAATAAAAGTAAAAGGGGTTGAAACGAAATGTGTTGCTGTCAACTTATCGTTGGACATTCTATCGAAGATGCATATGCAGCTAAAAGATTGATGCTTTTTATAAGTTCTGAAGCAGAGAACCGACCGCTAGACATGGCCTTCCTGTCTATAAGCCTCTGACCCTCTTGTGGTTTATCATACGGATGTGGTCTTTTAACAGTTCCCTTTGCCTTGAACCACATCGACCATTTGATCTCCCCCCTCTTTTTAATCTCTCACCTAATTTCTTTCCTCTTTTCATCATATCCCTCACCCAACCATTTCTATTTTCCTCCTCCACTTTCATTACTTTCATTCCTCCCTCTCATCCTTCTCCATCTCATAGCTATGCTGCTCTCCCCAGGGTAAGGTGACTCCAGACCACAGACTTCCTCCCTCACCCACGGCTATGCTGAATAATGCAGCAGTCCTGCAAACTGATCCAGTGTTTAGCAGAGGGACAAGCCAGATTAATTAGAGGACAAGACCCCCCTACTGTTGGACTGAGGACAGTGTAGGCAATATGGATCCCCCTTTAGACTGTTTGTTTGGAGATTGATTAACCTTCAAAAACAGATATAAATAAAAGATTGTGTTGGTAAATGCAAATGTTCTTTAGATGAGAGTCTTCATTTGTCATGTCAGTTGGAACTGGGGCAGAAATGCATTATAGATTTAATGTGACATGGATACGGAGCTTTTTCATGGAGGCAGGTCATTTATACTAGCCCATTTAATATCTGCAAGATTTTTTCAATTTCCTTTTCACCTGCAGAAATCTATTATAACATGAAACCCTTAGTGGCAGGTTTCATCATCCTTTACGCCTCATATTTGACCAGTGGTTTAAATTAGCAGATAACTGGAATCTTATCATTTAATTCTGATGGTGTAATGGCTGCTATGTGCATGGTAACTTATCACTAGGCCAAGATCCAACTGGGTTTTGTCGTTTCTCTCTCTGGACTTCCTGTCTTATATTCAACACTGACAGGCTCAGTAGATGTCTGCCTCTCTCCGGTCTCCCTGGTGAGTTTCACACTAGATAACGCTCCTATGTGGTGGTTGTATAAAATGGCAGTGAGGTCCGACAGGTAGCAGATTCAGCTGGTACAGTGAAGGATGCCAAGACGAAGCTGATCACTGCTCTGCAGCACCAGTTTTTCTCTGACTGCAATAAAATGTGCTCCAATCTAATTGTTTTCTTTACATTTACATTATTTATTTCAACATTTAGTTATTGATTTTAAGTCAGTAGGCAATTTTATCCTGAAACTTCAACCATTTATTTGTTGCCTTTGGACATTTCAACCTGTTATTACTTTTAGCTATTTTTTCTATGTATTTTTTATTATTTTTGGATAACTACAATAACTGTTTTATCCATTACCTTTATTCCAACCATTTATCACTTTTAACTATCTGATCCTGGAAGATACCAATTCACTTTGCCCAACCCTGCCCTTCCACCCTCATCTGAGATGGTATCTTCCAGCTTCTGATTGGCTGAACACACCTGATCCAGGTAAAGATGGTTTAAAAGCCAACAGGGTAGTGGGCCTCCGGGTCTATGGAGGGGTACCCACTGTCATTTATTGATATATAGAAGCGACACTGTTGGAAAAAGAAATGAACTACATGCTATTTTTTCACTATATACTATAATTAGCTACATGCGTTTATTTCGCTTATTTTGCGACCGAGACCAGCCCGTGAAATTGTTCTGGGACGACGATGCGCTGCAGGTTCTGTACCGACAAGGACAGACGCTCTTTGTTCCCACGTTTTTATGTGAAGTCCCGAACCAGTGACATTTCAGTGGAAAAGGAGAAGCTGCCATGCAGGAGGTGCCACAGCACCAGGAGCGACCTGTCCTCCTCACGGTAGGAAACGTTTGCTCACCTGTTGGTTCTTACAAACAAAACATTTAGATGTTTAGGAGCAGTTAGTTGTTTTTGGAAATATTATAGCGTGAGACACGCACACATGTTGAGGCCGACGCACGCACGCGCACGCACACACACACATGTTGAGGCCGACACACGCACGCGCACACACGCACGCGCACACACATGTTGAGGCCGACACACGCACGCACACGCACACACACACACACGTTGAGGCCGACACACACATGTTGGTTGTTCATATTTGATAGTGTTCACAAAGTAACTTCATGGCAAATGAGAAACATTTAATTTAATGTTCCTCATATGATGTTTCAGTAGCTAAGGTGAATTTACAGGCTAATACTTGTGTTGTTCTATAAACATAAGTCTTTAAAGTTTGTATTGTCTGAATTCAGGCCTCCTTAAGTTTCCATCTGTTTGCCCATTACCTTGGGAAAACCATTTCCACCTTTTATCCTTTGCTGTTGGTTATTTTAGACATTTATCTGTCACTTTCTGCTGAATGTTTTTAACCATCTGCTTATTTGTTGTATACAAATATCAGTTTTCCAGTTAATCATTATTTGATGATTCCAGTATTGAGTCTAAAAATCCCAATGACTGACTGATCTTGCATTTATTTGCCTGTGTGAGCGTTTTTGTTAGCCCTTAGCTAACGGGTGTCATATCGATGTGGTGGTTACCTGTAAGTGGCTTAGTGAGGGCTGCATGATGTGTAAAATGTTTAGTTTGCAGAAGTTTCAATGTGAACAAAAAGCTTGTTTTAAGTTAAAACCCCATGCTCCTCCAGCGTCACTGGTCTGCTGGTTTTCAGCCACCCCTGTCCAACCTGCTGCTGATTACCTGGCTCAGGTGTGTTCAGTCAGTCAGAAGCAGCGGCCCTTGAGGAGCAGGGTTGCCCACTCTTGACGTAAACGACAGCTGGCTATATTAGCTGTCTTGAGCCACTTCAGTCTGGTAAATTGTGACATGTGGACCTGCTGCGGGTTACGGCACCCAGGGTGGTTAACTGACTCTGGCTTTGCTTGTGGTCAGTATAGAGGTTGAAGAGATATTATCTCTGGCTCGAAGATGTGAAGCCATAGAAGTCGACTGAACATTGAGTGGATTCTGTTTAATTCAGTCTCTTACTGCCTGTAACCAGCCCTAACCTAACAGCTGTCTGCAGGCTGATGTCAGTGCAAATAAATTAGTGAGCAGACTTTGTTTTTGGGGTTTTTTTGTGCTCAAACTGACTATTTAAGTGGACGTCTGCATTTGTTGGAATCATCTGCTGTTGCCCATCTCTGTGTACGTGTGTGGGATACCATTTTTTAAAAAATATGCATACCGAATGACAACACTGTAAGTGGTGCAGATCTTTTAATTAATTCTTGCTCATTTGGTTTGAATATCCTAAAAAATATAGATGAGACATTTGAGTCATGGAAAATGTGAATAGCTGTCAACAGTTGTATGAACAGAAACTGTGTGTACAGTACAGTTTTATGTTCAAGGGAACAACAGTGTTGGTCACTTTAACGGTCAGAGAATAAAAAAAGTTCTGCTGCACTGAATCTCTCACCTGTTGTGGAATAAATCAGAATCGAGTGGGGACAGCAATGGCATAATTTAAAGTTAGTATTATATCCTTGTGTATCTTCTTCCTTTTATTTCTTTTTCATATTTTCTATAAGCAAATTAAATCTTCAGTTTACCATCTATAAAATCTTTCCATGTACTTTCTGACAACACATACATCCTGGGATTAGAAGTATCCTATAGCTTGAACCCTGAGTGGGAATCACTGCTCAAAAACCTGTCACTAAAAACCTACAGGGACTTGATACAGACTCAAGCTCCAGAAGTTTTTAGCATTTGAGTGGTGTGCTTCAAAGCACAGTGGTGTATATTGCTAAATGCTTCTTCTTTCATGCCAAAGGCTTCGCTAATACATGCAGATAAAATCCAATATTCTCTGGGAGCATATTGTCACAAAAGCTTTTTGCAGATGACCTTGCTCAAACCTCAGTCAATAAGTAGAAAAAGATGATGCGTATCCTTTAACATGGAAATAGCGTTAGAGGCTTTTACAAAACAGGAGAAAGATCAAGATCCATGTACTAAATGATTTTTTAGAAGCAATACACACTTGTAAACAGACTGCTATTCTCTGAGGAGAACCCTTTCTCCTCTCTCTGCCTATTTTTTTCCAATAAAATGAACAAGGTGAAATGTGAACACACACAAACACACATTATCTTGTCTTACCATCCGGGTGGTACTCTACTTCCTCTGGATCGTGCTGCAGACAAGACAGGTGGCTCCAGCTTTGTGCTCAGCAGAGCAAAGACAGAGAGGAGCTGGCCAGATGGCTCTGTCCACCATGTTTTCTCACTGGTTCCATTGCCACCGTCAGTCTGACTGGAGCCCTTATCTCAGCGGTGTGTGCTCTCAGTTCAGTGGAAAGTCATGGTTCACATGAACGAGGAGAAGAGAGGGAGCTCCTGATGGGTCCAGCCCAAATCACTCAGGCAAAACAAGAAGCCAGAGACAGATAACCTGAATCAGAGGACACACGAGTGACTCAACCGGCTCTTTCCTCTTCACGCGACTCGCCTTTCTCTCTTACGAGCCCTGCAGTAGTTTGCTTCTGCCACGGAAACCAGCCATCTTTAACTCAACAGGCTCCGACCTGTACCATTCATTGCGTGGCCTTGAATTCAAAAGTTGAATTAAGGCAGTGAAGGGAAACAAAAGGTTGGAATGAAACGGTCACAATAAAATAAAACAAAGCTGAGAGGTGCTGTGAAATTCAGAGAAAGCAAAGAATAAAGTTTGGGGAAAGTTGTAATGCTGAAATTGAGGTTTCACACAGAACAATCTGTCTCTGCCATCACTCTCTTGATAACAGTACAATCTCAGGTGAGGCAGTGGCTGAAGTTATTTTCCTCCAAGGATAATCCTGTGTCGTCAGAACACATATAGAGATGTTGAGCCTTGAGGGTTCTGGGAGAAGCTTGTAGATGATATGTCAACATGAGCCATTTCTAGGTTGTGGCAATAAAGCATCCCCAAGCTGCCATGAGTTTGAGAGATGGGTTTATCAAAAGGTCAGCCCTTTGAGGGACTGTCTTAGCATCTGGGTTTAAGCTGTCGGTTTATTTAGAGCAGAAAAATGGGGCTACAAGCAACAACCAAAACTGATCATACTTCATCGTGTTCCTTGAAGAACTTCAGTGAGAACATACCTTTCCTGTTTAACTAGCAACATTAGCAGTCAAAGTGTATTATTTAGTTTTATTGCTTTAAAAAGTAATAGTCAAATTGATCTTGACTAGTGTTTATAAAAATGGTAAATAAATTAAATCACAAGCCTTTTTCGTCTTCGCTGTGAAGCCTCAGAGACTTTAGATGGTTACACATCCAAAACTGAGTCTGAGGTGATTTCTGTTTTTGTTTTTACAGCAACTAATTATGTTTTATTTTTCTAAAGCCTTTCACATTAGACATGCTGTTAACATCTAAGCCACTTCAAAACATCAGTGCAAAGGTTTTTCTCTGACGGGGTTCATTTTCCCATTTGTTTCCTCAGTTCTGGCTTTTTTCCCTTCATTTTATCCACTTTATTCTCTACATCTTTTTTCCTTCTTTCCTCCTCCAGCAGTTTTTAAAATAGATATAGTCACGAGAGGACAGTTGTGCAACCGATAGTATTATAGTAAACCTCAGGGAGAGCAAGAGTTGTCCTCTACTCCCTCATCTCTCTTCCACCCCAGACACCCTGGAGTGCAGGATGCTGTAACCCCAGTCCTCCTCCTGACATCCACGGTGCACTGCATCCTTTGGTTCATGCAGCCCCATAGCTGCGACCTATCTTCCTTCTGCCAACGGTGAGTAATAGTGCGTTAGTCAAAAAAAAAACAGTTTTCTGCATCCTCAATGGAAATGTGGCCCAAAAACACAACACTTTGTCTTTCACAGAGTGCTATCTTCAGAGTGCCATCTTCTGTATCTTCATTTCATTTAGCACTTAATGTCATTTAGCCTGTGAAATGAAGGGAGTCAGCAAACAGGGAAATTCATGTGAACACAGAACAGTCTATTTCTGTGCATTGTTGACTGATTAGCAAAGATGAAGTAGGTTGTGTATTGCTCTCTGCAGGTGTGTGTGTGTGTGTGTGTCAAAGCTGAGTTGCACTCATAGGTGCTAATAGGTGCTTTAGATGAATATTGTCCACTTCCACAAACACAGAAAGTGTAACTATGTTTATGTTTGGCAGATCTGGTTGAGTATAGGATTTTTTTTGTTAAAGCAGTATTTTGACATATAAGAAAGGAAGCATTCTGTCTTTCCACTCAGTGTGAAGACACATTGAGCTTAATGTTGAACAGCCAGTTAGCTTAGCTTGGCATAAAGCTGCCGTCTCTAACCCTGGCCCTCGAGCAATACTGCTGACAGTTTCCTGTCCTCATGCTAAAGCTAATCAGCATCTGAATGTGAGCAGAATTAAAATGTGAGTAGAATTTATCTTCTCTTGTGACTCATGGCAAGAAAGTGAATAAGAGCATTAAAGTTATTTTCTCATTTCATTCAACATAATTTCTACTTTATTCGTCTGCTAATCTAGTGAAATTTGTCAAACTGGGCTGTTGTTTCCCTCCTCTGACTGCTCGTACACCTGTGAGGCATTGTGGGTTCAAATTGGTCTCTGGGTTTAAGAGTCGTGCCTCTTGCCTTGATACAACAATGGTCAGTGTTATTTTTTTTTTTTGGCCTTTCATCACCTTCAAACGTAATTAGAGAGAGGACAGAACTGTCTCTTTATGTCTGTGGCTTTATCTTTAATACTGAGCCTGCACCACAGAGAGCCTGGAATTATGCTGCCATGTCATGTAGGCTGAGTCCTTGGTTTTACACGCATGCAGATATGAACTCCTTAATATTTCATGCCACAGATCGAGCTCCTTGTCTGTACTGGAATAGCTGCTAAAAAAAAAAAAAAGGTCTTCAGAGACTGCTGTCAGACAGGATAACAACAGAATAATTCATAGACCTGTTTTTCCTACTTCTGACTCTCACTTTTCTTCCCTTTGCCACCCTTTATCAATTTCACTCCTACTTTTGCAATTTCCCTTTCTGCCTTATTTTTTTTTGTCATCTTTCTTTCCCACATCTGTATCTGTTTCCCTTTTTGTAAGCTTTCTCATCTCCTCTTTATCACCTCACCTTCCTCGTTCTTTTCTAGCCTTCTTGTCCTTTTCTTTTTTCTCACAGTATCTCACCTGTTCTGTGTCAGCTAAGACGACTGGTGGAAGTGGGACTTTCTGACAGCTCCTGGAGTATCTATGGACTGGAAAACTCACCTGGCCTCTTGTCAGCTGTCTGTTCTGCTGTGTGACTGGGTTGACGGGGTCATGACATGCTTTGTGGAGACATTTTTTTGATGTTGTGGTGTCACTCACAGTGGCGAGGACAGCAGACCACTCTATATACTATTGTGGGCAGCTGCTCGGCACCTGTTACAGCATCGCCTTAGCCTTCAGTAGCAATGGAGAGATATATAATTTAGCAGTAGCGAAATGGTAAATCTGTCATATTGGAAGTGCAATATATATTTGGTTTGTGTTGTTACTGTCTGAAAAGCTGCTACTCCACTTTCCGGTATGAGTGGTTCAGGAGAAACGACATGAAGAGGAAAACAAAGTGCGCTCGTAAAAACATAAAAGGAAAGTCGCACAATCCACTGGGTGAGCAGTAAATGGTCTTTGGCTAAATTCCTCAGCATTGTTCATTGATGCACTGTGGCATTTCTTACAGCATGTTTGATGTTAATATGCTGGAATGAGTAGAAAAACAAGAGAACACAAGAGAAGAGTACTGCATATCGCACGGAGCTCGAACTGTCTCAACAGTGGCAACAACTGACTATAATTACCATAAATGGCCGAATGCGAGTTTGTATTATGAATGAAAGGAAGTTGTGTGTGATCCTTCTGATATTGGAGACGTTGTTGTCTGTTGTTGTAAGTATGGTATATGTGGCAGGAGGATATCCACTGTGCATGTGAACAGGCCAACGTGTCTGTGAATTTATTTACTACGAGTTTATCACTGTTGTTTTTTTATTTCTCTTTCACTTCTGCTCTTGTCAGCAGCCTGTAATGGCCTTCATGAACAGGGGTGTGTCAAATGCAGATTAAACACATTCAGAGAAATGAGGATCGATTCAGTTGACTCCTTTTAGACAGCGAAGGCACAGGACATCTCAGGTCTCTAATGTTCTGGCCAGGTCTCAGTTGACCCAACCTGCTTTGACTTCCCTGAAGATGTTGGCGACGATAACAACTGGATGAGAAAGATTGTAAGTTTTCAATGTAGGTAATGATGAGAGAGAAAGTCGAGTTGACGAGTTGTGTGAGGACAAGGCTCACAGTCAGACAACGCCTCATCTCCTCCCAGACATGCACCATTAGGGGGGAAACAACAGGGGCTCTTGTCTGATCTCCTTAGAACAAATGTTAACTCCAAGACTTTGGGCCATTAAGAAAGGCCATTTGTCACATTGAATGCAAATGAGATTAATCTGTATATTTTCAGCTAATGCACATATGTTCTAATGATGTGTTTCACTGCAGCATCACTCACTTTCCTCATTGCGACATCAAGTGCATTGATAGGAACTTAACTTCTAATGTATATGATGACGTTAACATCAGTGACTGGTTTAAAATATAGCAAGTTTACTGTGAACCTTGAGGTTAGAGTCTGCCTGATTTAATCACAACAGAAAGCCGCATGGGTCTTCTCTCGGGTTAAGGTGTAAATTGAATAGTACACCTTCATCCTTGTGTCAAACAGAGAGTGAAACACTCCCTTGTCTTCCTAATTTTCCATCCTGGAGCTCTGTAACACCTGCGTAATTAGTTGTGCAGCTTGACAGCTACACACACACACACAAACAAAACTCCCTGTGACTCTAATACACTGTTAAGCATATCAGTTTATGTGCTGCGTAAAAACATGCATAATAATATGTATTTTATATAGACACATGCACTATATACCTACATACCTAGTATAGCATGGGAAAATACACATAGTATGTTAAATTTAGGGTTTTCTGTTGACGCAACAGTTTGTGATTACCCAAGCTGAGCGTTCACTTCCTCACCACCTGTTTTTTATTTATTTATTTGTTTTCTTGTAAATAGTTTAGCGTTTTCTCACCTTCTTCTGAGCTTTCATGGTTCTGGCTCTTGGGCTTTGTGAAAGCTGCTGCTTAGAGATTGTTTGCAGCCACAGACACTTCGAGCTCAGTTCCAGGGGAAAGGAAAAGCAATTCCATGCTTGGGCCACAGTGAATCTGTCTCTGTCAGTTCCGCTTCTTGATGCCCTCAAATCACATCCCCCTACCCACCCACCCGTCCGCTCTCCCATCAGCCCTTGCTGTTCTGTGATCAGGGAGTGAGAGAGCATCAGCCTAGAAGTGAAATGAGGATGCTCTTTACATGCTCCCTCACCGTACTATCCTCCTTGATGTCATTCACTTCTGTTCTCTGGCACTTGCAATTTCGTGCTTTGCAATGAGACTCCATACTTCATGCAGGAATAGTCACAGCCTACAGTTATAATATACCTTCTCTTTCTATCAGGCTACACAAGGCTAGTTGACGTTCTGTGATAAATACAGTGGTGTCAACGCTGCTACCTTAAATTTGTTGTTTTATAGTGAATGGAAAATAGTTTGTGTGGTAGAAACAAACCTAAAGTGTGTATTTACTTGTCATATTTGCATATTTGTCAGTGTGCGATAGTTTTCTCAAACTAAAATGAATTTCATTTGTGATTTTTTGTTTATACTAACAGCTTAACACTTGAAATAATGGGTGATGTTTCATAACATTTTTAGTATTTAGTACATTTTATTAGTTCTTCATTCTGAGCTGCACTCGTTTCACATACAGCGTGTTGCAATTACTTGTCAGGTGATCATAGGAAACCTTTAGGTGTGACCTGTTGGAGGTAGGTCACTACCAGCAGGGTTATGTTTGAACTACTGATACTGCCTGTGATAACGTCCTGATACTCTCATTATAGCGTCTCAGGTTCCCAGAGCTGATTGCTGTGCAGTACATTTTTATTCCTGTATGGACTTGTCATCTAGAAGTTTTACTTCCCACTCATTTTTACCTTCCAACTTGTGCGTTTTATCATCACGCCTTTCCCTGGTGACTAAATTTGTTGCTTTGCCTTTGTAGAAAACAGTGACACATAATTTTGAAAGTGATGAAGGTACATAGAATGATTGATGGCAGCATATTGGATGGGAAAATAACGTTCTGGACCGTTAATTTTACCGAGTCAAGGAAGCAGCCTCAGACTGTCAACACAGGAAATGAGTAGGATTTATCTCTGGCCTAGTGTCTGGGTAGCTCTTCTGTGCTAGAGGCATTTATAGGGACCACAGCGATAGGTTTCAAAGGTTGTGTAGTACACGCCGTACGAGCTTTGAGACATAGTTTGAAAGATGACATCATTATTTTGTACCATTGCTGTTGGCAGTATTGTTAATGCAGCAAATATACACATGTAAAAACATTCCAGGCTCACGTTGAGGCCATTCGTTTCATTTTCACCATACGCAAGGACACTTGAAGCTGAACTCAAGTCGCTTCCAGTTGCCAGTCTGCCTGCATCCACCTCACGTGAGTCATGTTTTCCATTTATAAGCCATTATTTTTGTTTGTCAGAAACAAGCTATCATGCTGTGCAGCACAACAACAGAAGCATTTGCAAAAATGGAATAAACATGCAGATGTAGACGGGGCATTTTAGATATGCTGTGGCGCTTTAGTGCAGTCAGTGCTTCAAGGCAAGCACAACGTTAATGTGCAAATGGATTCGTAAAGTGGTAAATTAAATATATGGCTGTATGTAGCTGTAATGTTTCTATCATGGCTTGTTGCACATAGGTGTTGAAAACCAAAGCCACAGACATGTGTGGATGTCCTCATACTGAGAGAGAGATCAGGGTAACACAAAGTGTGGCCACAAGGCCTTTTGTATTGTATCTAGAAATATGTTGTTATGATTGCTCAGAATTTATTGATAATATTTTTAGATCACACCCTCTTCTGAAAAGCCAACGTCCAATAACGCTGCAAGCTTAGCAGCCGTAATGGGCCACAGTAACTATGTGAAAGGAACAGGCGCTGGTTTAATTTAGTGCAAATCAATAAATGCCAACTTCAAGAAACGTCAACGAAACAGCCGTTCGCAAAGATCTTTGTATAGTGATTGAAAGTACAAATAATGTAATATGACCTATATCTGCACGAAGCAGCCAAACAGCTTAATGTTATAGTATTAGTTTGATTTTCACTATTTATACTTATGAATAACCAGATCTAAACTGCAATACAAGAAACATTCTCTCTTTTTAATTCCAACGCTATATTGTTGACTTTTGACCTGAAATGTGAAGCTTTTGTCTTTTAGCACGTCTTCAATGCAATCAAGCGCATATGTTATAGACTTCTTGTTTTAAAACAAATCAGCTGGAAACTTTCAACTGAATTACTGGTCCAGTGTTAACTTAATTAGTCAGCTAACCACGGCTGCAGTGACAGTTGATGTTCTGGCTGAAAAATAAATGTTATCGTGAAGTTTAATCTGTGAGTATCATGTGTTAAATCAATGTAAACTGCAGATGAGAGTTAAAGCTTTAAAGGTGTAAAAATGGTAACTAAGGGAGGAGGGCTCTTACACAAGGTCAGAGCTGATGATCAATGCCTGAGAGAAATATAAAAAACATATTGTTTGGCCTTCAAAGGTATCAGAGATGGCTTTTTAGCCTGTGCAGTTGCTTTTTGTTACATGCAGTTACTGCATAGACATTTACAGAACAGACTGTGTCTGTTTTTCTACAGCTTTTGGGGGTTATCACAGCATTGCTGTCGTGGTTTTCTAACTGTTTCAGATGTTATTGAGAGCAGAACAGAATTGATGCGAGCCGACACACACACACATTTTCTCCATGACAATTCTGTCTCCTCTCGCATAAGTCACTGTCAATGACCCCTGAGTGAGGCGAGAGGTGTGAGGGAATCATACACCCTCTCACGGAGCTGCTGATAAATCTCGCTGAGGTGTGACAGCAGCTCAGGGTGAAGTGCTGGTGGGCACAATTCTTCACCACGCTGGTGGTGTGTTTTGAGACTGTAATCTTAAGATACTTTCACGCATGGATTTGGAGACATTGCCACATTCATTTGTGCAGGTTGGGATTTTTTTCCATTCACACATTAGGTGAACTATGATAAAATTTGGTGTCACACTTCGCCATGACATGTGCATTTACTTATACAGGCATGCTCAGACTAGGTATTGCAGAGTCATTCATATATGCACATTACAGGTTGCCTGTGAGCTTTCTTACTCGTGGGACATCCAACAGCAAACATATTTGTGGGCTGTTTATTTATTTACGTCTGCAGTGGTATAATGTGTGCTCGGTTGTCTCAAACATTAATAAAGAGCCACAGACTGGCAGCTAAACAAATGCTAGTCACTAATACTGGTTCTAAACTGTGATTATTGAAGTACAAGAAAACAAGAGTCTCAACCTTTTATTACCATGTTATCCTCATATTATTGGAAAAGAAAAACAAGCAAAACAAATTTTAGCAACTGTCAGTTTCCACTGTATAAATCAGGTTTAGTGCAGACCCTCATCAGGCCTTCATTTCCATCATATCTGCCTGGTTGAGGTTATAGTTATGTTAGAAGTGACTGGGCATTACCTGGTAACTAGTGATGGGGTTATTTCACAGGGGTGTGCAAAGATGATGATAAATGAGGTGTAGCTTTTAAAGAATAGTGTAGGAAAACAAAGCTCGTGCTTTACTGTTACTCCCCTTCTTTTGGAAAGAAATGATAGTGTGAGTGTTAACACACAGTTGTATCAAAAACATTATGTGATTGGTGCCACTTTTTACCTGCACCAGGTGAGAAACACTGTCGCAGCAGCCTGAGCTATGAGCATATGTTGAAAGTCAAAGACTTGGTGTGTTTTTGCTGCCAGTATAAATGTGGATACAGTGTCTGCTTCCTTTACTCTGGACCGAAAACACATCTGGTTTGATCCACCTACTATTAACACGTTGTCGATCAGACAGACTCCTCATTTCAGGAAAAAAAAAAATAAATGAAGGGATAGCCTGAATCGTTGCTTGTAGCATGAGGTCTTGAACTCAATCTGTGCTACGGAGCAGAAGTGCCTCCACACAGAGCATGTTAGAGAGTCATTGTAAAGTCGTGGCATAGCAGATTGCTGTGCAGTTATACTGTTTTCCCCAGGGGAGAATGGTGAACAACAGGAAAGCAGAGCTGTTATTACTACCTTGTTTGTAATTTCAGGCTAGACATGACAGCAGAGTGACAAGAATAGGTGTCCACTGTGCCCTCAAAGAGAAGTGTGGTACATAACCTTTGAGACTCTTTGCAACGTTGATTCATTTTCTTCCCTGCCCCTCAAACAAAATTACACAAGTGAACTTTTGCAGTTAACTTATGCATATGCTTTAATTGAAGACATAACACTACTAAAGAAAAATGGTGTTTAAAACGTGACCTACATCCGCCACAGTTTGATCACAGAGGCAGCTAATGAAATCTAAGACTGTGTTGGGTTGGAGTTAAATCTACTTTTGGGCTGCAAGAAGTCTTGGTAGGTAATATATTGATTAAAGCTCTCCATAAATGTTATGATCCATTTGCAATGTTAAAGGATTTTAGTTGTATTTCGGTATTTAGGTTAAATATTTGCACGTTGCAACAGGGGCAACTTATATGCCCCGTTGTTACATTTAGCCCGTTCAACACCATGCCATGTAAACGGCCAATATATCATAAATAAATCTGACTTTTCATGACGGTAAAAGTCACCAATATAACTAATCATTTCAATTACTGATTGCTCTGCTTCATTCAGGTGTCCCAGAATGCAATGCCAGTGAGTCAGTATGCATAATACCATTAATTAATATTATTTACTTTTTTTGTTGTTGTTGTGAAATGGCTGATGTGAAGAAAACTTATCTGGATAAGTGCAATATCCACTTATCACAATGATAGACAATATAAATTAAAACCAAACTATACAATTGTTCTTGTCTGTAAAAATTGTTTTTTTGTCCTTATAATTAAGGCTCAAATGATTTTAATGAACTCAGCCAGAGGCACTTAGCACCACATGATATGGCATGCTGCTGACAGGGGAGCTTTAGCTTTTTGCTTTGCTCAGCATCATCTCTCAGTATGACTGCTAAATGTTTACTTATTGGAGCCTACAGTAACTATAGCAATGAGCTCTTACATATATATGTGTGTGTGTGTGTGTGTGTGTGTGTGTGTGTGTGTAGTGAGTAGTGAGTTTTTAGTACAGTAGCTTTGGTTAATCATGGAGGTGTAATGTTTCAGAACGTTTTATTTTATCTTCATATAAGATTTGACTCAGTAAATAATAATCTTGCGATGATGATATAATAATTAACCTTGCTTCATCCTCATGAGAGTTCAACAGTGCCGTTGACAGCATAATGCAGTGGGTGTATGACTGGGACTAGGACAAATGGCGAGATAATTAAAAAGGGATAGATCTCCAAGGAAGGTTTCTGTAATGACCCTTCAAAGACATAAACAACTCTCATTATGACTGCGCCAACAAAATCTCCATCAAGATCGAAGGATAATTAAGAGGAGTAACATAAATGTCCACTCAGCTTCCAAACTAGAGATTCATTGACTCTGGGAAGAAAATGTTACGCTCATGATCTAGACACGTTTTAAACAAATAAAGGAATAGCCAAGGAGACTTTCTGAGGGGAAAAATGTAATCACACAAACTCTATTCCCTTTGGTTTCCACCTAAGCTGAAGCCGAAGTCCTTTAGTCGATGTTGCTGCACCATCTGCAGTGGATGCAGAAGGATGAGAGGCTATCCATCCGTTGAATCTCAGTTCTACCATCCTCAAGCAGTCTGTTCGGGTGTAGTTTGTGGTTGAGCACCCAGGTGTTCCAAGTCCTATTAAAGGACAAGTGTCTCTGAGTGTGGACTGCGTTTTGTTACACCTGATTTTCCAAAGAATATGCTCACTCTGTTCCTGATTATGTTCCAGAAATCAAACTGTGCTGTAAAAATATAATGACTTCACAAAAAAAAAAAAAGGAAAGACATCTTTTTTTTTTTTTTTTTTTTTTTTTATTTCTTATTTTTTTGTGACAGCAATCAGATTACTGTTCTTAATGCACCTGACAGAACAGAGGTTTGCTGATTTTTGCTTGACACACACTCCATGAAGCACAGCTCACCTTAAAGACAGTTTGTCTTTCACTTTTTTTTTTTTGAGTAGACCTGTCATGGAAATGGGAGCATGGTCTGGTGGGGAATAAGTGTGAGAAAACCACTTGCAATCTTCTCTGGTGTTGAAGCCTGGCACTGCTGTGTGTGAGAATGATGATATTACAGGAGCTGACCCCTCATACATGCAGCAGACCCTCATATCCAAAACCGACTACAGAGAAGAGGGTGAGTTGTCTTTCATACTGTGATACCGAAACCCCTCTCCTGAACCGCAGTAGTCGAGCTGCTACTGTGAAATATTTTCAGTGACAGTAGGTTTGTGTTTTCAGCACACAAGCTCTGAAATTCTACCATTTATGTTGGAAATTATTGCAGTGTGTGTTTTTAAAAAGCCCTTTAGAAGTTGTGTTTTGCCGTTTCATATTCCAAATGATTTTATAAAGTCAGCGTTTGTGTGAATAAATGATCCATTTTGAACTGACACCAAAAACAAGATAAGATTGGTTAACTTGGTCTGGTGACAGTTGAATACGTCTCACTGCATAGATTTGTAGACAGTTGTTTTGACATTTCTGCTGTGTAAATGCTTAAAGCAACATAATCAGACCACCAACCAGCTCAAGTTGTTTTCTTTACTCTCTAGGTCAGTCTGTCAACTCACATGGGAAACTTTATTTACATGAAGTGTTTGTTGTCTGAGGCTTCAGCCTCATTGCTCCCAGCTGGAAAGATTTGGGAGTGATGAGCAGATACCTTTCCCCCGTTTAAGTTGGCGCCTGCAGGTGGATGCTGGGGAGGTGTAGGGCCGGATAAAGCGGGTCTAAATACTGGTGTGCGGTGAGCAGCAGTGGTGAGAGACAGAGAGATGGGAATATTTTTCAAACTTAAATAGACTGCCAAATTGGAAGATGTGCCTGTCAGATCCAGCGTTGTGTGAGAAACATCACGTAGCTCACAGGTGTTGCTTAGAGAGTTTATTCTTGTCATAATGTTACCACTAGTAGTAATGTAATATGTAATTATCTCCTGTCTTAGATAAAGTGCTTCATTGGCACAGTTGCTCATTAATATGCGACATGACTCATAGGAGGTTTCACACTTTCAGCCCTTAGACTGTGTTTATACAGTAACTGGTCTTCGACAGATCCAGGTTACACTTTAGCAGCCACCAGACTGTGATGATGATGTGGATCATGAAGTTATCACTCTTGCAGACGAAAGGCCCCGTCGCTGGTCCATCAGTCTAACACAGTGAGTGTAAAGCAATCTCCTAGCAGCTGTTTTTCATCACACGACTGTCTTCAGAGTTTTTATTTATTATTTATGTTTTTGTTTTTTGCCTCAGTGGGAGACATGTTTCCTTTCCTCTGTGATCCACTAACTTGGACCTGGACCCAATGCAACAGCATTATAGAATTGCACATGACCCACTAACTAACATGTTGTACTGATTGATTGATTTATTTTTAATCTTTACAAACTGTTAAAAATGTAACATTGGAGTATCACTTCCTGTTTCCAGTCTAAGCCAAGCTAACCAGCTGCTGCAGCTTCACATTTCCCTGAGAGCAGGGATTGAGCTTCATGCTAGAGAGCAGCTGGTAGCTGACCTGCATGGTAACAGACATGTTGCTCATCTATGAATGTAAGTGATGGCATGTTAGAGACTATATGCTGTATCAGGTAAGACCACAAATCAGATAAGAGGCCAATGTCTGAGTTACAGCATCGTCAGCTGGTCTATGTCCAGAGAGCTTCTTCTAGACTGCTAGAGGGTACACAACAGTCCTGTAACACCTGTCATAGCCAGAAAATTGTCCTTTACAGCAGCAAGGTGAGCAAGCAGCCTGGAGGTTTGAAACAATATCACAGGTTCAATGATTTTATTTATAGCTTTAATACAAAGATGAGTTCTTTCTCTTGGTCTCATCCCTGGGGCTTATGAGGTCAACCGACAGTGTCATAAAATGTTCTGGCAAATGACATCCCCAGAGACAATGACCCACGGCCTTAAACTACGCAATGAGCATAAAAGGGACCTTTACTCCGTAGCAGTCCATATGAGCACTGGGGAGATGGTGCAACTTGAGTAAGCTTTTGTTTTGTCTGTATGTATTCTGTGCAGGACTGACTGGATGCCTCCCACTTTATATTTCATGGTACACAGTTTTCAAGGGTGAAATAACATTTTTAAAGAGAAACTGACAGACACAGGTTGACAATGCACCTTTGTAAGCTCCTTTGTAAGCTGTGCATCTCTTCAAGCCTGTCCACACCCTGTTGCTGCCTTCAACTTTTACTTATTGATTCATATCGTTCCTACGCACAACAGGATGCCACGGCTAAAACTTATAGGCTCTGAAAACCGCAGAGGTTAAGATGAACAAAACAGAAAAACCCACAGATTACAATATGCCTCACAATAAAAGGTGTCAGACCATTCAACCCTGTGTACCACCCTGACCCAAACAAGAGGGATGTCAAACTGTCTGCTGCATTTATCCAGTCTGTCTCTCTGGCCTTGTACCCATTCACCCATATCTGTATTTATTCATGCCTTTCAGTGTCCCAGTAACTAATACCCTTCCATCAGGTTATAGGGGTATGGATGATTGAGACCTCACTGGAAGTATTATTACTATTATTGAAATAATGGAGTTTGACGTTTTTCATCTATATTTAAATAGATTAACTTCTGCTTCATCTGAAACAGGTCAGATGTACTAAATGCTCAGTTTTCACTTGTGCACCACAGGGTTGTAAAGTCTCAGAAAGGCACCTTTTGATACGCTTTAATAGTAAGTACTTCCTCAGATTTGAGGGTGCAGATGGCTCCAATTCAAGCCGAACTAAAGACTAAAGTTGCAGTCAGTAAAGTGGCTGAGCCACCTGTGTGGTCAAGGTGGAAAAAGCACTACAAAGACATGGGTCCAGTGCCTGGAAGCAGAGTTTGGCCCGGTTGACTCAAACTAGCATCGTATGAGGTGAGAAACTGTTGAATATGGCGTCACCTCCTCGTGCTGTGTAATGTACTTACATATGCCACAGTGCAGTGTTTCCCTTTAGAGTAAAATGTTCTTGGTTCATGTTTCATATTTTTTCTTTCATCCACACAAGCACAAGGTCGATGACGTTTATACACATGGCAGAGTGGATACATGACATCAAGGATAAATACTTGGAGAGTAACAGGCATTTCTGTGCAGAGAAAGAAATAGCTATTAAAAACCGAGTCTGCGATGAAACCAAAGAGCCACATGGTCCTCAGTAGTCCTCAGAAGCTTTTACCAGCTCTGCTGCATTCAAATACCCATTAGTTGCTTCAGTTCCCGAGGAGCCTCCTTATTACATTTTAACACGTAGTGTTGAAACCTTCGCTTGAAAGATTTTGATATAGCCTACTATGTTTTTAATCATTTGTTTAAGCGTGGTGTTGTGGTGGACCTTATTACTCAGCTCACAGCAAAACTGTTGTGGTTTTGAACCTGCTGCAGTCCTTTCTGTATGGAGTCTGAATATTTGCAGGTTAATAATTGGCAGCTCCTAAAAATGAAGGTCTGAATGTGAGTGTTTGTGTGTCTGTCCTTTGATTGACTTGACCCACGTCATTTAGTTTTACAGTAGCATCATGTTCATTTTGAATAACTGGTATATGTCCTAAAACCAAACGCACAGGATAAAAGAATATTTTAAAAATATTTCTTTTTGATGAACCGCTCAGAGTTTTTTTTTTTGTTTTTTTTAGCAGTAATTCTGCGATTTGATTTGCCTGAATGAGTTTTTAAGGTGGGGAGTTAAAAAATTACAGCAAAAGTAAGAGCAAAAAACACGAGAGAGCAGAAAAGCAGTAGTGATTTTAAAAATATCAAGCCCACTGGAAATGAAGGCTACACTTCATTTAACAACAAGGTGATGGAGTTGCTGTCAGCAGCCAGCACTAGGTCATGCCTCACTTTGAATGGGAGTGTTTTATTACAGCGGTTTGAAACCCAGTTGGAGGATGCAGTTTTATTGAAATCATATCTTGCAAACTGAAGCATGTGTCTCTCTTCTTTCTTCCTCAGCCCTCTCTGTCTTTTTTTTCTGTTCTTCCGCTCCAAAGTGAAACACCCCTGGATGGCTTTCTATCCTTGGGGGAGTGCTTTACATAAACAGCCGGAGCTGGTCGAGAGCGCTCTGTATTGAGCTCTCAGCTCTTTCAATTTCTGCGTTATAATAGCTTCCACAAACATCATCAAATCCTCTGCTGGCAATAATGGACTTCTATTCAATTGCTGGCTCACACTTATCCTACAAACCGACATCGTCTGGTCTTTTGGACATTCTAGATAATATTATCTCTCCTGCCCATGCAATCGTTATATTTATACAGCATGTGCTGCAGATGATCAGCAAATTCACACACTTTTTAGGCAGAACACATGCATGTGCAGACCACTAATTAAAGATACGTGCACAGTCATAATTGGACATGGATTCTGGGTAACCAGCCTTTCCACTGCGTTGCCATTTCAAACCTATTAATTTACTGCCTTCCACCCAAGGTTATTGTAAATATTTCTATATGAAGGGTTTCTGACAGGGCCAATAGTATTTGATAAAAATGATTCCTTTTAGAATTTAACTGGCCTTTGTCTGTGAAAATATAGAAAATGACACAATTATTGATTTTCATGTTGAAGAAAGGAGGTTCAGTTTCCCGGGAGCCTCTATGAATCTCTACTTATCTACTTCCTACCTTTACTCCACCCACTGTATTACCAGGTACGCTGCTCCGCTGACAGGCTGTAATATAACCACACACCTCAGCATAAAACCACCACAGCTGGAAGGAGACAAGTCTTTCTACAGCACAAACTACAATGAACAGAAGGAATGTGTCTTAAAAACCACTGGCCCCCAATGTTTAATGTAAGCTAACTCCATTTCTGTGATCTTCTGTATTTAACCAGTTGATTTTTACTGCACACCAACCAGTTTCCAGAAGGATAAAAAGCAAACAGCTTCCTCTTTTTCCCCAAATTCATACGCACGGTCATTTGGAAAGACTCAGCTGTAAAATGGTGGTTAAATTCTTCTGAGCATCACAAGACACAGTCCATTTGGTGCAGTAATATTTGGAAAGTGTTAGCAGAGCCATATGGTTAAAATATTTTATATTGTATTTATATGATAAAATCTGGAGTTATTTTATGATTGTTTTAATAGTTATTTCAGTTGATTAAACTGCTGGTCACCAGTAAAAAAAATAATTACTGAACTTAAAACTAAAATTGATTTCAAGTGGTTTCTCTGACACACTTTAAACTGCATGAAGGGAAAGTTTAAGACAGAACAGCACCTGCTAAACGGGGTGAGGCCAAAGTTCAGAACCAATCATCAGGCCGGCTGCAGCGTGTTTTTAGATACAGTGTGGTTTGTTTGGAGATGCCAACAAATCTCCATCACATCGAAGTTAAGAAACCATAAAGAACAAAATCTGTCAATGCCAAACACACTGTGGTACAGTGAGGTCTGAGGAAAGACCACTTCTCTAAGGCCAAGTATGAGCATATTCTCCTCTCAATCTTGCTTGAAGGACCTCTCAGTGAATAGAAGAGCAAACACACGTCTTCACAGCTTAGAGCAAGTCGTCTTCAGAATGAAATGTTATTTCTGTAATTGTGGGAAACTGTACAAAGCGAAGGTCCTGTGAAAACTGTCAGGACTCAGATGAGGTTTATGAGCACATTACTAAACAAAGCAGCAACTTGAAGTGCACATTTTGTAAAAACACAGTAACCTTTGCAGTGTCAACCTCATTTGTGATTAGAGCTTATAGCCTTTTTTTTTTTTTTTGCCTCAAAATGGCATCACAGAAAAGTCATTTTTTCTCATTTCTAATCTTCCCACCACGTCTGATACTAAATAAACATTTCTCTGAGAAAGTATTTCAATATTTTGCCTTTCCTTCATTTAGTTTTCTGAATGTGGTAAAAGATGCAGACACTTTTAGTTTTCAGTGTAGTATTCAAGACTCTTGGAGAGCAGAACAATTCAAAATACTTACAAGCTTGTCTAGAGAATAACCATGGGCTGTGAGGAAGCCTCTAACTGGACTTGTTGATGCTGGCAGGCTACAGCTCTTCACAAAGTGCTGCACTTGCTGAGGCTGACCGCCTTTTGAAGTGATGGAGCTAAAGGAAGCCACGGTCTGTTGAGATATAACTATAATGGGAGAAAACGGTTTCAGATTAAGCCCAAATGATGTGATGGGAGAGGGATTACTCTCCAAACTAGGCAGCTACAGTTAGTCACAACATCTCAGAAATTTCATCGCACTACAGATTATGACAAGGATTCAGGGGAAGTAGTCTGTTCTGGGCTGTTTACAATGCATAAATATAGTTTATCTGCCTCTATATTTATATATATATATATTTACTTATAGTTATAAAGTGCAGCATAAAATTTAGATAAAATGCATAAACTTTTCCTTTTTCCTTTTTTTTTTTTTTTTTTTTTTTGCAAAATGACATTTCTACTATATTTTCTCTGTTGTTGCTGAACCGTATCTGCAGTTAGCTATTCTGTTTGTAGATAACATGCATAAATTTACACATTATAAAAAATACAGCAGAGGCAAAGAAAATCACATAATAAACTATAATCTCAAATGGACCACATACGGTTTTATATTTGTTTGGGTTTTTTTTTTTTTTCAAAGAAACTAAGTCCTGCTGCCGATCGTGTCGGTCTCATACTGCACGCACGATATTGTTATAACTGAGAGGTTTTCTTGTGTCTGAAGAAAGACACGAAAAAACTACTTCTGTTGCTTTCAAATACCATACCATGCCGTTTTTGTCTTTACTACTTTCATCTATCAGTTCTACATGATTTGCCAGAGTTCTTGAATCCACCGTACAACTGAGCAGTCGTGCAATGAATCCTTAAATTTGACATGTTCCATCTTGTTGGAGCTTCAGTCTCCGACAGTCAGGAAGATGGAGAGGCCTGTTTGAGTCACTTTGAACCTTCTCAGGCATATTCACATGCGTGTGAAGTGTTTGGAAATACACAATTTGTATGTGTATCTGTTTGTGCCTCAGTTGTTCGACTGGAGCTCTGTTATTTTATTTCAGTGATGCTTCACTTTAGAGTTCAACACACCCATCCCCCCCCCGTCGACTTCAAAGGCTGTAAAAAGTTTGCTCCGTCATGAGGAATTGAGCCTGTAGTCGGCTTAGATTCACAGCAGCTCCAGTGGATTCCAGTAGAGATCAGTTTTCCTTCCCAGCCCAATTCCAGCACTTTAATCCACCATCCATTTCTATGTGAAAACACACTGCTTAGCTAGTCCTCATGCATTACCATGCAGATCTTAGAGGTTTGCATGTGTGTCCTGCTCTTATTTTGGTCATAAGAACGGAAACAAGCAAAGGACTTAGAAATCAATCGCATGTATAAAATAAAATACGGATGTAAAAAGTAGCTGCCTTGAGCCTGATGTTTGACAGGCCTGTTAACCAGTCAGTAAATCAATCCAGCGAGCTGAAGGTGGGTCTGTCAGGAGTTTATTTTGCTTTTGTGTAGACTAAAAACTAGACCTTTGACGAGCCTAATTGTGCACACAAAAAGATGGGGAAAGAGCATGTGTGCCACCCTAAGGTGATGTACAGTGTACTGCCTTGGCAAATGCCAAAAAGATCAACCAGATGCTGGAACATCTGTGAGTTTAATTAATTCACTGGAAACTCCATATGGGGATCCTCCCATGGTGGTATTGGTGAGAAATAATTCATCCTGTTATTATTCATTGTTTCGACAGTGCTTCCTGCATATGGTGGCAGCTGCAAAGACAAACATATTTGTTGTCATATAGACTGGGATTCTGTTGATTCCAGAGTCGATAACACTGAAATAATTCACACACACATATTCATTCTTCAGTATTTGTTGGCTAACGTCCAGGTTTTATCAGAATTAGCTTTAGTTGTAAATATACGAGATCACTGCATTCATCAGTCTGGAACAGTGGTCTTCAGCCCTGGTCCTCCAGAGCGGCTGGCCTGGAGGTTTTCCAATTATCCCTGCCCTTCCAGTTTCTGATTGGCTGAACACACACAACACAATACAAATTAAGATTTACATTTGCAATTTTATTTCGTCTGCATCTGCCTTTTGATGTAGAAATTCATATTCTATCCCATAGATCTGTCCTCGATTTCTGAGGATCAGAATTTTAAAATACTTTAAGACTTCGTAACAAAACTTTAAACTAAATTCACATAACAGATGAAAAGAAATAATTTGCTAGATCACCTTCTGTATTGTCCCTAACAAATAGGTTACTGTATGTCCATATTAGCATCATGTTAATTTCAAGGAATAGTTTGACATTTTGGCACATCTGGACAGAGGCAGATTTCCTAATTCCTAATTCCTATTTCCAGTCTGCTAAACTTTATATTTTATATTTACTCCGCACTGCTGTGAGAGGAGCATTCATTTTCACTTTAAGCTCCCAACAAAGAAGCAGATAAATGTATACATTATTTATATTTATATTTAGGAAAGTTAAGAGACTGAAAAAAATACTGAAATAAATAACAAGCTTCACAAATTTTCCATCATCAAAAGTCACTTGTTTATTAGAAGCTTTAGATCCTTATTGGTATTCACACCTTGTTTCATGGTGTTTCACTTATTTTCGTCAAAGGTCAGTCTCTGTGAATGTTTTGCAATATGCAAAACTATTGTCATCTCTGTGACTGTATCTCCACCATAAGAAAAACAGTGAACACTCACTGTAATATTTCTAATTTGCAGGTTGAAGGTGGAGCTGAATTTTAATTAATTTGTGGCCTCATGAGACCCAGTCAACCAGAAGTAGACCCGTCCTATTGACAAGCTGTGCTTTCAGAGGACAATAGTTTATTTAGGTAGACAATAATATAATAAGGTGGGCAGGACACTGCAAAATTCACAATAGTAGCAGGTGACAGGATATTGGCAGGTACACAATGGTGATGATCCAATCGGCTGATGTTTCTTTTATTAACAGCTAATAGATCTGCTGCACAAAATGAGAAAAGGTGTCATAAAACAACAAACAAGTGAGCGTCTTTCACTCGGGTCTGGTATCGGAGGATGTGTGAAGTAAATTGTGAACACCTTTTGTTCTCAGAGACACTTTCAAAGTGGTGTTTTTTTTTTTCTTTGCATGGAGCCAATCCAAGGTAATTTCTTTGAGACCAGTCATTCTTCCATGTCAGTCAGCAGGAAAACAGGAGGCAGGAAGAAAAGAAAAGAGTGCAGCTGTGAAAATAGCTCGCAAAAGGAAATGGTTAATAAAAACAAAACAATTCAAGAAGAATGAGGACCAAAACAGCCTCAAGACTATAATGGGCGACATCATCTACTTTATCATAGACGTGAGTATGGTCCAGATGCGTTCTGTCTGCTCTCATTTATATCAGCAGTGAAGCTGTTATTTAAATCCTGCTGAGCCAACCCAAAAGGAAGTATTGGCTGGATGTTTAGCTTGATAATGGAGCCACGGTTGCTCACAAATATTTCCATTGAGGCCCAAAAGAAAATATTCATTTTCTCTAACCCAGAAGGTTTACCTTTTCATGTACTGAGATTTAACAAATTCACTCAGTTGATTAAAATGAAAACTGTTTGTTCAGTTATAGAAGCTTTCGGGGAAAGATGAAGCAGAGCTGTATAAACCCGAGTTTTGCAGGTAAAGTTTGGAAGTAAAAAAAAAAAAAAAAATTAAAATTAATTTGCATCCTAATCTCCATGGCCACATTGAAGGCCTGTGGGCCGACTTTGTAGATGTTATTTATTGACTTCTGATAGACCTGGCAGAATAAAAGCATATTTAATTTTGTGAACCACAGGCATGCACGCGCGAAGAGTTTTATCTGTTATGCTGGTGTAATGAAACTAAAATACTAATGAAAAGACTATTGTTACAAATTCACCCCCGTATTACTCAGGTTGTTGTGAGTATTATTAAAGCACAGAGATGAACAGCAGCAGAAAGGCTGCATTCTGGCTCGTACAGGGTTAAGGTGGGCAACAGGTATGTATGAATTTTAAAATCTTGAAATTAATTCTGCAGCTAACAGGCCACCAGGGACACCAGGAGTGGATTACAGTGATCTCAGTTAAAACCCCGATGGCAAATCTGATATGAATACAAGCACGGGGACAGTGAGGACGGTTTAATGAGCAGGAGCTCTGCAACTGACATCGGTCGCAATTTCAGTGCTATTTGTACCATCTATGCTAAAAATACATCGAGATGGTTTAGGTGTTATGGATATATTTTATAGTATATACAGTCCTTCACAATCTAAGGTCAGAGAAAATGTTTTCCGCCCAATTAAGTTAATTAAACTCACATCTCCATCTGTTGTGCTGTACATGTTTCCTTTGGGCACAAAAAGAACAACATTGTGTTATACTCAAAGTTTTACTTGTTCAGAAATAGTGGATCAAATGTTCTATCAAATAAGTCGCATCATTCTCCACAGACCTTCCCCTCTCTCCTTCTGTGTGTCTCTCATCTCCCGTTAAGTCTTGGTACCTCTCTTTCTGCCGTTGTTCCTTGGCTCACTTCTTATCACACATGTTCAGCTGTTGGTGCAGCGTCTACAGAGACCGTCAGTGTACCGGGCTACTTGGCAATGCTTGACGCTTTTAATTCTCCCTACTTTCCAATATTATAAATATCTTTCTATTTCAGTAATTTCCCCTACACATTTCCCATTTTGAGCTCATGAACCTGAGCCTGAAATAATTGACAGAAGCTCACAGCAAACTACAAGCAGATCTATGGATTTTTCTGTTTCCTTTTCAACCATCACAAAGTAAAGATGGTCTAACATGGACTGTGGGGTTGGCAGATGGTTGAAGGGTTTTTTTTTTGTTGTTGTTTTTTTTTCTCAGTAACGAAGCAGTCAGTAATTATAGGTAATGTCTTTCTATAGCAACCCATTTCCCAGACAACAGCAGCATTACAAAGTCTAAAGATATGAAAATCTCCAGTCGCAGCTCCTCTGTGAAGCTGTTTTGAGGCGCAGCAGTGATTTCAGCTCAGTGCAAACACAATGTTTATCAGAACTGATACCACATTTTACAGCAAACCATTGAATCATTCTTGAGATCTTTGGCTAAAAAACAAGTCAGGGGATCCTAAAATGTTTATGTTCCCTTTGTTTCCTTCCATGAATGCACAGAAAGTGCAGCATTTTATAATAATCCATCTTATTCTGGAGCTGTAGGTAATGACTTCTGACAATTTGGCCTAAAAAAATAAATGAAACACATACAAAAACCACAGTGGATCCTGTCTTCATCCTTAATTATATCAATGATTGCGTAAAAAATATTCATTAAGTGCAGAAAATACTAGAGATGTTAGATGCTGTTATCTTACTACAGATGTTCTCACGCTCAGCTACCGACTGGAAATAACATTTCCCATCAACCTGGTGGTTGTAGCATTGTGAGAGGCAGACACTGATGTCTCTGAAAAGCATCTCAAATTGCTCAAATTGTAGAAGATTGTCACAACATGTAGCTGCATCCGCCAGTGATAGCAGAATAAGGTATGTAAGATTGACAACAGTGTCTGCATTCACACTAACATACAGGAAAAATAAGCACTTTCATTTGTCATGTTCTGATTTGACAGATGTTGAATAAATTGACAGATGACAGTGAAATGCACAGTGGAGGAATGTGTCAGGCAATTATAAGTGAGATGTCACTCAAAATATTTGATCACAGCTATTGGGAAGTCTATAAATATGACGTATGCTTGGTCTGCATGTTTAACTTTTACCACGTAGCTTGGGTGCCATGTTATGTGGAAATTAGTCAAAACTCTAGCACCTTGTGAATGGTCAAAGTAGACAATTTGGGGTCTTTTAGGTTTAATGAAATATGTACAGTTTCACTCTCACATCCTGTATGCTCCCATTTTTGATTCAAATAAACTAAAACTACAGTGGACAAAGTCGTAACTTCTGAAGAAATGCAGAATTGGAATTAATCGTCACACTGGATGAACTGATAAAGAAGCCGTTCATCGATAAGCTGCTTCTAATTTTCTTGCAGTGTTGATGTTCCAGGAGGATGGGAGTGTCTGTAGCTACTGTATCTCTCTGCCTCAGTGCTCAGCAGACCCAAAGGGACGGACCCATTAATGGAGGTCTGTTTATACTCCCTCACCTCAATCTCTACACATACCTCCTGACTAATGTCAGCCATGTTTAACAGCCCCCTGCCTTATCGCATGTACACACAGACACTGGCGGCACAATCAGTCAAGCACAGCAACATCTATCAGTCGCTGTGGAAACTGGAAATGAGACATTTAGAAAACACTGGAAGTTCAGGTGTGATACAACCGGGGAGGTCTGGAAGGGTTGGCTTATGTGAGAATGGGTGGTTATATCTGTTGTCACTACAGGTTTGCACGATTTAAGTGCCTGTAGTATGTGCACATAGTCGCCCTTGGGCTGTAAGTGTCCACACATATTCAGCATGTTAATACGTCCTTGTGTGTGTTGGTTTTAGCGTCAACTATTTAGACTTAGTCGACAAAAGCTACACATTTTACTTTACAGCTACAGGATTTGCCGTTTTTGTTGTGTGCAGGAGCATAATTACAGGTGTTGTTCTGTCATGAGGTTATTTTAAAAACAAGAAGTATGGACCAGGTCGTTGTCACTCTCTGCAGCAGCAAAACAAACAGACTCCTCAATAATAGTTACTATTTCAAGACTCTGTTTGAACAGAACTGCTCTCTGCATCGTTCCCACTCACAGAACGTTTCTGCAGCTGTGTGTTCTCCACTGCAGAGCAATGAATCATGCAGAAGCTGAGTTCACTCTCATGTTCATTAAAATACTGTCGATTCTAAGTTTAGCTCTAGAAGACAACCTAAAACACTGTGTAATGTATTGTACTGATATTTATTTAGGGGCTACACAAAGTTTTCGATGATTGATGCAGATATTAATCGCATGATAGTTTACACTCATGCAAACAGGTTAATGAATAAAGCTATTATTAGCTCATATGCTCCTCTTTCACATGAAGTATTTTCCAGACTGTAAGTCGCACATTTTTAAATTCTCAGTTCTGCTTTTTTGTACGGTGCCAAATCACAATACAATCTTTTCAAGACAGTTTACAAATAAAGCAAACAAATCCTTCATGAGCAGCACTTGGCAACAGTGGAGAAGAAACCTGCAGAAGGTACAGGGGAGGGAGAGAGAGGGAGCACAAAGTTATATAGTCAAGAGACTTATCTGTTTAGTTTACTGCAGTTTTGTCGAGTAGTCACTAGTATTACAGTGTACTCTTGATTCAACTGAAGATAATACCCTTAAAAAAGGAAAAATACTTATGTTCACGCTAAACTGTAACTCCTGGTGAAACACAAGTAACAAAGAGCTATAGTGCAGACTTCACAGTGCAGGTAATAAAGTCTGCAGCTGAAACACAGTTTGGACCGAGTGTCGTCATTCAGACAACCTGAGAGAGGAGGAGGAGGAGGAGGAGGAGACGCTGCTTCATCTTCCCCTGTGCCAGTGGAGCAGTTTAATGTGACTTCAACTGTGACTGAGTTAATGCACTTCTGCTTGTTGTTATGCCTAAGCTACGTTCTTTATAGGTTCATTTAGACTATAATTAGAAATGTGACATATTATATATATATATTTGTATATTTTTAAGCCCCTTTTTACTAGAATCGACTAATATTCCAGTGCGACTCATAGTCCAGAAAATACTGTAGTTGTTTTTCATACATCTCGTCAGAGTTGTGTTCAAAACAGTTATTTCGCATCAATTTAATTGGGCCAGATATTTATCATTGGCCTATTTCTTGACTAAACTCTTGTTAGTGGACGTAATTTAGCAAAGAGAAACATTTAGAGTCACAGTGTAATTGAGGAAAACGAGTGACTATGATACTGTATGTGATTTCAATGAGCCAAGGTTAATAGTGTTGATTACTTAAGAGGTCTCGCTCACCAAAGACCTTTTGACGAATCTCAAAACTGTCACCATGTTGTCGGCCTACACTTTGGTGGTGAGGTATTTTAAATCGGTGTGTTTCCATGCTGTAGTTGCAGTAACACACTTTCCTCAGTCCTGCCCATAACAACATCACTTTATTCAAAATGGTTCAGGCATGCCACTGGCAACCAAGTGCCTAGTGGTGATTAAACATACACACTTCCTGTTTCAGAACTGATATTTCCAGTGTTCACAGTCTCACTGGTCTGGAATAAGCAGAAGTCTTCAAGCTTCGCTGTTAGTTGCTGTAACTCAGACAAAGCTGAAGTGTATCATGCAATGACAAATGTTTATTTCACATGGAGTGAATAAAGGAGGATAAAGCTGAAAGTTCTTCCCTACTTGTTTGTGAATATTAGTAGATATGACTATCTGTATGTTGCCCTCTGGAGCCTTTGGATGTTTAAGTATTTATTCTTGCTAGTATATGAATATTTCATAGAGCTCTTCACTGAAGGGCAACACCCAGACAGGTGGTAATCAGAGGGTTCCAGGAACCATGAGGAACTTTTCAGCACCAAAATAGGATGTGAGTCATGTGACCCATGTGACCCAGCACTCTTTCACAGTCATTATCTCACTATGTCAAACACAGCCAGAAGCAGTAGCAAAGAAGCCATTAAGCCATATCTATTATTGAAGAGTCAAGACCTTCTAATGGCCATGATTCCTATATGGTCGCATGATTTAACGTCTAACTCAACTTCAAAAGAAAATAAAACATGCTCTATGAAGAAATGTTTTCATGCGATCTATATCTTGCTAATCTTTACACCAAGAGCAGAAAGTATCTGGCTTAATCTCTCATGTTCTGTGTTGTGAGTAGCGTAGTTAGAGTTGCTTAGCTACGTGATAACTCTGTCTGCACCCTCTGGATATTTGTATTCTGTGCACCACTGCAGTGACATTATTATTTCATGTGGAGAAAGACATTGAGAAGACAGAGATGGCTGCCCTTTTGCCAATAACTACAGAGGATGCAATGCAGTTCCACTGTCTGCTCTAATACGCATCTGTGGGTTCACTGCCTTAATGTGACCGTTCAGAGGAAGCGTTCTCAGGACTCTATGAGTGGCCTTGTATTTCTTGACCGTTTAGGCTGACAAGCAGAGACACTCTGGGGCAGTTGGGAGCAGTTGCATGCTCATCATGGATGAGGCTCACAGTACAGACGATTGTGTGATGAGTCACAAAAGACCTTTGCAGTAGAACCCACAAGCTACAAAGGTCAGGGGTAGCATTTTTAATTTCTAGTGTGTTTTAGAGCAATTTAACAATTCATTTTGACAATTGCTTGAATAATATATGTCAGATAGTTTACGCGGAAAACCTGCACTTGACAATCTATCCTATTTATTTTTCCTCTTTCCTGGATGGATGTCATAGTTCTTTATAAACTACGCTGAACCTTAGACTCAGATTCTAATTTTCTATAGTATCCTACAATAAGAAAAATCTCATTTCATTCTTGACCTTGCAACTTTATTGGTTACAAAAAGAAACAAATCTCTGTTTGCAGTTATTGGTATTGGAATGACAGACTTTAATCTATAAAGTTTGTGTTCACATAGCGTTGGAGTCTGGTGAGAGGCTGGGATAGAGACTAAGTTGTATATATTTTTATAGTACTGTAGTTGTGTAGATGTAACAAAAAGTTGATATTTTGTGAGGTGGCATTGAGCTATCTGTCTTTATTGCAAGTTCATATAGACTCAAGTTGTTAATGTATTTGTGTTTACTTGATTGAGTGTTCAACCTGTGCAGCATGGCATGTATGTAACATGTACGTTCTTAGGTTACGTTTGAAAGCAGCCGTGGCGTTGCAGTGGAAGAGACGAGGCCTGTCCCTGGAGTTATATAACTGGCTTAAATGGAGAAATAGTGCCTTGGGTCTGCTTTGTGACTAATGAGAAGGCAATACTAAAAGCTTTGTGAAATTCCTGTGAACAGAGCTGACGGGTGTAAGGTGAGAGCTAATCAGGGCCTTTCCATGCTCTGACAAACTTGTGCGCCTACAACAATTGCAATGTTGAGGATTAGTCGGTTGTGCAGAAACACACGGTCTGTCAGAATACAATCATTAAATGATGGTTCCCCTTGGTTGCTTCTACCAAAAATCGCATGCTGCATTTGTATGCAAATGGTTGCGGTCCTGCTCCTAGCATAATTTTCATCCATGGCTCAGTGGTTACATTTGATGTCATAGTGCAAAAATTGACGGCACGAGCTTCACAGGACGCAGACTGATAATCCACAAAAATTAAACAAGTTTGTACAGACTCTAACGTGTGTGTGTGTGTGTGTAACATTTTAACAAGTGGCTCTTTGTCAGCTGAGCTGTACACGCTGAAACAAAGCAGGTGATATTGGTAAATATTTTAGTGGCCAGCAAACTATAAAGCTTAACTATGGGGCATAATAAGCTGCTTTCACAGACGAGCTGTACAGTTATTTTATAGGGGAGGACGGTTTCACACTACATCGTACGCATTAAAAGAAAGGTTCAGCACTTTGGGAAATACATTTATTCTTTCTCACAAAGGTGAGAAGATGATTTCACTTTTACATGAGGAAGGTGTATGAAGCTGTTGCAAGCAGCTGGTGAGTCGGTTATTATCGTCACAGCTTTACCCAGAGAGGTTAGTTGTTTCCAGGCTTTGGTGACTTCATATTTACTGCAGTAGTACCAGTTTTCTCATCCATCTCTTGCTAAGAAACAACCATTTTTAATCTTTTTTCTCATTTTTTTTTTTGAACTGATCATTTGATGGGAGCCCACATCTACTGTTATGGATTTACTGTACAAGTGGAATCCCCGAATCGTCTGAAGTAGATTAACATGGTTTTCATTTTGACACCAGTCAGCTGCTTTGAGCATCTAAGACAAACTCACCGTAAGGTTTAACCTCTGGTATTAATGAGATGACTCCTGGATCGATTCTTATTGATTAAAGGCCTCCATTACTATCTTGTAAGACATTACTGTTGTACCATTACTCCGTAATTATATTAAAGGCAGAGGACTGCTGGTGTGGCTCTATCCTAGTACAGTCCAAAATCAGACCGGCTCAGGCTCTAATCGTCCTTTCTGAAACACGTGGCCTCGGGTGTTACGGCATTTACTGTTGCATTCTAATGGATTCATTAACAAACAGTGATTTATTTATTTAAGGCAACGCGTGATTGTTCAGTGGCAAGAGAACGGAAGGGTGCACACTTAAATATTTGCACTTAGTAGAGAGTTAAATATTTTAGAAAACAAATCAAGATACATGGACAAGCAGCAGGAAATGCAATAGACCATAAACAGCTAATGTTTCCCTTCAGAATGCTGAGTAAATGTCAACAGTGATATAAAATTGGCTTAGTGCTTGCACCTGGACCCTTGAGCATTTTATAATGAGAAATACTGCTGTTTTATGCAGTAGGTAGCTTGGAGAAAGCGTGACTTTTTTACAGAGATCCTTCCTTCACCTGCTGGTAATAATGTGAGGAACGTGAAAATACACAAACCTAGTTACCCTTGGACCGGCTGTCTCATGTGCAACAACGATATATCACCTCTCTTTTCCTAAACACATCAATGTTCTTGGTTCCACCTGTTCTCGCACTGTTAAAAAGACACTATTAACTAGACACACAACATCGTCAGTAGTTATTTATTTCAACAAAACTTTCAAGGCTCCAAAAGTAAAGTTCAGTGTTGTACTGTTGTATTAAAAGTGATGCTGATGCAGTCAACAGTTTGTACACAGTGTTTCTTTTGAGGTATTTGTATCTGTCTGCAGGTACACGGTAAAACTGCTTCTCAAAGTAGACCATCAAAGTGGTGTCTGCTCCGTGGGCCTGTGCATTCCCAGTGCAGCCCTGACTTTGTCATATGTCATATTGCAGCAGCAACGTGCCACAGTTAATGGCAGGCAGCAGGTTCGACTCTTGCTGAGGCCTTGACCTAAGTACATCTGGAGCGCTGAGGAGCTTTTCCTCTGCCTTGTGTAGTGTGACAGCAGGATGCTGATGCTGATCCTTTTGCAGATCTGACCAACTCCTCTAACTCCTTTGAGGCTGAAAAAGTCTCACCTGGCCTAACTTGATTTCTCCAGCTCATATTATTGGTGACTAGTTATTTTTATCCAAATCCCTGTGTTTCTTGGAGTCTCTAAGAAGGTATCAAGTAGTATCTGCACTTTCAAGATTCTTGGTAACACACCATACAGCAGCTCTGACCACCATATTGTCTGATCCTTCTTTTCACACCTGGTATTCCTTCATGAGTCCACTTGGACAGCTTTAAAACCACTGTAGTCCTACATCTTTAATCTTTTTGCAATATCTGTCTGTTTTGCCCAGATTAAAGTATGTCCAAGGTACTGCAGGAAAATAATTTTCAGTACTTTGCTTTGTTGACTTGCTCATAACTACAAGCATGGATTTATTAGTAGACTATAATGTACTGTTTCTTTTTTAACTGATGCAGCAGAAATAGTTATTTTGCAGTTTTGTTGGTTCCTTTTTGAGCCTAATTTGAATGTCAACCTCTAAAATACCTTTCATGAATTATTTTATCAACCTCAAGTATTTGTATTGTAATGTGTAAATGTGGCCAATGTTGAAATGCCCTCTAATCTATTTCTGCAATGAGACTTTATGGATTGAAATGTTTATTCCCTCAAACTTGATCAATCACAGGTCTAGACAATAATTATTTCTCTCTGCCCTTATCAATAAGTGAAACCAACATGGCTACTAGCAAACCGTTAGGATTATTCACATACTTTCTGCCTTTGCATCTGGAGGTTGAGGCCTGGAGATGGAAGGTGTAAGATGGAGGGAAAGGGCGTTGGTTCTTCCCGTCAGAGATAAGACAGTCAAGAATGATGGGGCCAAATAGCAGGAGAGGAGAAAGGGCAAATTATCTGATGTACCAGAGGCTTTGAATTCACTCTGAATACCAGCAGGGAATAAACAAGATACTCTGCTATTGTCGCATGCAGGATGGAGAGCTAACATTTTAACCTTTACCTTTTTTTTGTCACAGTTGGAGTTCTCTGTTCCCTTTTGTGCGGTGATATTTTCAGCACATGAAACATGATTGAGTCCTGCTGTCAGCTGAGATAAATTGTAAAATAAATAACATATCATACATGTTGTCGATGCCCTTTATCAAAAAAAATAGTACATGTAGCGATAAAAGATCATTTTGATTTAGTTATTTTAACAGCACCTCAGTTTTTTTGAGGACTAATTGAAACATGTACATGTGGATGTGGTTTTGGCAGCTTAAGCTCCGCAGCACTAGATCGTTTAGATACCTCTCGACGTGCAAAATAGCATTACTCTCATAAATGTGCACAGATTCATTCCTTTTGAAAGATCCACGGATAAAGAGTTAAATGCCTGCTCAAACACAGACTGATTCTTCTTGACTTTGTCATATGGTATTTAGTTATCTAGATCCCTTAGCAGATTACCTTCTCCTCCCTCTCTTCCTGTCATAGTGATGGTCCCTGTTGGTGTCTGACAGGCGCTGCAGTCTGGCGTTTGACCTCTGAGAATGTTCTTCTCATGGGTGAGTGTGAGCTGACAGCAGCTTAATGCCAGTGTTAAGGTCTGTCTTTGCTGGAGAGAGAGTGAGGACTGATACTTCACTGCAGAACTGTTTTCTCTCACACCAGCTTAATAGCAGCAGCCTCATCAGCTGTCACACCAACCTCTGCACAAAAATTGCTAATTAATTTGTAAAAACTTGTTTGTTTCTTTCATTATAATCAGTTGCTTCCCCTCTTTCTCTACATACCTTGGTTTGTTTCATCAGTCTCTCTGTGGCCTATCAGTTTTCTTTTCTCATTTGCTGTTAATTTCTTTGGAACCAAAATTTCAGAAGTATAAGCAGACAAAACTCAATCACAATAAATATTTGAATGGAAGTCAAAGTCACTGATGTCGGTTCAAACATGAGAGTAGTAGAAAATGTCTGAGAAAGTCCAGTTAGCAAACTGTTTTGTTCTGAAATGAGGTATAAGGCACATAAACAGTAAATAAGATATCAGACTGAGCCATATTCCCTTTAAGCTCCATTAATGAGTATTAATGTTCTGTCCTTTTTGTGGTTTGAACACATAAGGATTCAAAAAAGTATCTGCTTAATCTCATCCTTGCTTTCCTGGAACTTTACAAAACACCGGCTGAAGTTTACTTCCCATGGTGCACCTCTGCAATGCAATAGCGTGACTTAATGATTACTGCATCTGTATGCCAGGGGTCTCCAGTTCCAGTCCTTGAGGGCTAGAGTTGGAGACCCCCGCTGTAGGCCATGACCCTCTAGTCTGTGGTTATCCAAAGCTGGTTAGAGGAAGATATTTAGCCACACAGCACTACCTTGAGATATAAATATGGTAAAAATGGATTCAATAACAAAGTAACAATTCATTAAAATCAAGAAATGGAATAGCCTGTACTGTAAGTGCTGGATCCTGATGCATTTAATACACTCATCCGTTGTAGTGTGGCTCACAGCATTCAGCTAAAAGTCACCATCACCTGCAATTTACTTCAGCCTGAATGCCAGACTAAAATAAGCAAAGCTTTCATTTGCTCTGGAGGAAAAGGCATGAAGAGGGGAAAAAAAAACATCAAATGCGAAGTGATTGCTGAATAGATGTAATTTAAATCCTCTGTTATTTTCTCTTACAAAGATGTCTCTGAAGTCTCCCACCACCACGAGTAGAGTCCAGCCCAACTCCCACTCAGTTCCAGGAAGGACATGGGTGTTCGATAACAACCTGCCGTCGGAGCGGTGAGTAAAGCAACAGTACTTCTGATCAAAAGTATCAGAAGGCAAACAATGGAGGGTGATGAATGGGAGGGTCTGCATTGATGCTGTTGCCCTCGGTAACTCGTTCTCATTACATGTTTCCTTTGTAACACTGGTAGACCCTCAGCCATCCAAAGACCATCTCATTCATAAGCTGTAGCTGGAGAGATTATTTCTTAGTAATCGGCAATAATTAACAGGCTGGCACAATGTTTGATGCACAGACAGGCTGTAGAGGAGCCTTTCCCAGCTACTTACGTAGGCGTCCAGAACGAGCCAGGGGTCTGTTCGTATTACAACTACAACCACTTTGGGTATAATTCACACTGACAGGAAATGTGCTCCTGTTCACAGAGCCTTTACCACAGCACCTAGCTCTTTCACTATGCACACGAGTTAGGATGTAAGTGCAATGACCATAGCTTCTTCATCGTATCTGCCGGCTGAAACCAAGTGCTTCTGCATGCCTGATAAAAGTGCAAGGGTGGCTTCCTATTTACTGCAAAGATATGAGTATGGCATTGATTTTCCTCTACCTCTTGGCAAAGAATCCAATAACAACATTTCTTTGAAAGTTTAAACTATTGTTTTATATCAAGACCATGATCCTGTAAGTGCCTAAACACAACCATAAGAAAGTTTAATCAAGCTTGCTTTGTACAGATGTATTTCAAAAGCAGTACTGCAGGGGAAAACCCATACACTCTGTCAGTGAATGATTTGTAGGTACGTTTGTGCATTTCAACACTTGCTGTTTAAAGTTAATGGAGCTGGATTTGATTAGGTGCAGCTCTTAATTAGCCAATAGTGAAAAGTCAATGCTTTGGTTGTATGCAGCAATAAAGAGATATGGTTAATATTTGGAAACCAGTTTGAGAGACATTTCAGTCATACTATCTCCAAGCAGACCATCTCCACCTGCCCTTACAGTCATTTGTGTGAGAACATGACAAGGGAGGGTGTAACAAGCTACAGAGAGGAAATTGTGGCTTCCCAGATTGTTTACTTCAGTGAACACAGGATTGAAGCACTAAATTGAAAGACAGGATTATAGAGAAAATCCGCATAGGGATGGGGGATGTCTATTTCAAAGAGAGTTTGGTCAACAAACCCATGCCCTTTCTCATTTTCTCATTTTTAAAATTATACCTCTTTCCTTTGTGCCATATCTATAATTCGATTTGCATCAGATGTATCCTACAGTTTTACACTACTCAGTCACTTTCAACATGCTCTACTGAAGCTGTGTTTTCCTCTGCTGAATCTCCTCCAGCGGCTCTTCAGAACGTTTCTTCAACCTGTGTTGAGAATGGTTGTGAGATTGTGCAGCCACGGTGAGTTGGCTTTAGATTAGGGCCAGAAATTCTCAGGTCCAACTGAGATAAGTCCAAAGCAGGCGATTTTTAGCAACAGTCTCTCTCTGCTGGGAGTTTAAGCAGCCTGGTTATCTGATACTGGAAGCTATGATCAGCAGATACGTGTACAAGCACGGACAGTCTGAAGTGCAGTCCTCTCGCGTACTACCCAGACACACTAAGGTTATCTCTCGACATCATAAAGAGCCACTGTGATGCTCCTTGGGGAGGGATGGTGTACAAGCTTGTGGAAAGTGTTACCGTTCCCCAAGGAAGATTGTTTCAAATTCAGCTATAGGGCCAGAAAGAAACCTGTGGGTGTCGGCTGTAGCTATGGATGGCAGCCAATGCAGCACTGAGAGAGCTCTGACGAGTCTTTGACGGTCGTCATTTTAACATTCAGCAACAACAACACATGAAATATACATGATTTCTAACACATTGTGGTGGATTGATTGGGAGATGGATTGTTTCTCAGCGTTGACAAAGGATGTGACAACAGTGACAGAATAATAACAAATGACATTGGCTTTGACGTCTGGGATTGTGGTCTGAAAACGTGCAGCAAAATTAGTAATTCATAATGTAGTGTGTTATACAGCCATCATGAACTCCTGTCATCAGTTCTTCTTTGCAAACCCATTGCAGTAAAACAAGTCAGTTTATATATTCAGATACTTTTGTCTGATTGGACAAATCAGTTATTTATATGGAATAATGAATCATGAGTATCATGGGCCATATGGGCTTATTTAAAAAGATTTACCTAGACCACTCTAAAAATGTGTGCGTGTGTGGTGTGTGCATGTGTGTGTGTGTGTGTGCGTGTGTGTGTGTGTGTGTGTGTTGAGCTCTCATATATGCTGTTAAAGGCTCAAAAACAAATCGGTCATTCTGGGAAACATTTTCATGTTGTGCTATATAAAGGCTTCCCTTTCTATTACTGCCTCTGAATTATTTAACACCATTACACATTCACATGTTGGACACATAATTTCAATCCTGGTAAAAAAAAAAAAAAAAAAAAAAAAATCAGCATAATTTCTGCTGTTAGTCATTAAGAAACATAATAAAGGTTGTGTTATGAAGTTGTTTGTTTAACATTGAGCAGCCCAATGAAAGCTTAAGTCTCACCACACTATAAACCAAATGAATGGTTGTGTGCGGCTTTCACAGAAAGGGATTCATCTTCACTTTGACTGATTAAGCCTAAGCGCACATCTGATGAAAGCAACAAAGCAGGAAATAATCACAGTAATACCGACACAGAACAGGATGTGTGTGTTTCTGTTTTGTTTATAAGGGGATGTGAAGATTTACGTCTGTACCTGTCTCATTTAAACGTGGTGAAATCCTTTCTCTAATCATTTTATATTGATGAGCTAAGGAAGCAAAATAATTTATTTCACGATGAAAATCCATGTAAGCTTAAACTTCATAATCCCCTTTCACTGAATAATTTCACAATCAAAGATGAGAGATTATACTCGGTGAAACAGGTTACCTAAAAAATCAGAATGTGGTTTCTCTGAAGTTAGAATAATCCTTTATGCCCAACTCAATTTCAAATATTGTCTAATACTCAATATTTGAAAAAATATGAGGGAGAATGCATTTGCAGGGTCTATACTACAGTGTGTATACATATTTATATGCAAAATGCAGGGAACTGTGTCAGGACTTTGAGTCTTTCTCTGCTTTCACAGGGAAAATACTGCATTTTTATCACATAGAAGTGATGCAGTATTAAAGGGGGTTGGGGCGTGATTTAGAGCAGAAGCCCTTGACCATACTTTATTTATTGCATTGAAGCCGACCCTGAGTTTATTTGAAGGCATTGAAAATTTCTATCAAAACCCCTGTTGAAAACAAGTATAAAACAGTAGAACAATGAAGCTGATGTTTATCTGAGAGCAGAAATGAAAAATACATTACTTTTAAATCTCAGCGTCTTAGTCTATTTTATGATTTAATTATCTCAAGATTCAATAACAAAAGATCAAAAGTTATAATCATAATAAGGTAAATGATTGTAAATAATGATGAGCCATAAATGCATTATCCCACAGGTGCTATTCCGCAGCACAATTTACTACTTTTACTTTTACACTTCTACTTTGGTCTGGAAATGTAATGAATGCAGGACTTTTTTATGGTAATGATTTTGCTGCTTTTAAAGGATCCCAATACTACTTTAATCACCGATGTTGTGTATTTGTGACTTTCCTAGCTCTGGGAAAAAGTAGTTATTGCAAAAGTAGTTAATACGTGCGTGTCTTGACATCTCACTGTAAGAGTTTATGTCATGCATTTTCCGATCGGTGACATTCACACCTAATTACATTTTCCATTCAAATTCCAGTGGCTTGCTTTTTTAGATTATGTTAGGGATGAAGAGCACCTGGAAAAAAACAAGAAACTCCACACAGAAACACCCCAACTAGTTAGGTTTAAACAAATGAGCTTATTACTGTGAAATAACCTGTCACTCAAATTAAGCCTCAAAGTTTAGAAAATGCCATAGCACATAACGACTTGTTGTGGACGGAGTACATAAATGACACAGGCAGAAACGGCAGCCTCAATCAGTTGACTAATTAAGCTGTGATTTTCTTTAGAAAACCTTTTAATGTTATCACAGTAATGAGGCCATGAAACCGTGAGCGAATCATCATGAGCGAAAAAACAAACAAAAAAAAAGTTTGACATCAGTATAATGAGACGGTTCACTCATGATCTCGAGATAACAACTAACCTAAAATATAAATCTGCCGCTTCAACGTCAGTGCGGTGCAGAATTAGTTCAGATGATCACATCAGCCCGTGGACAGATTCTGTTACACAAAGTGATTGATGCTAATTGTGCTTCAGAATTTTATTAAGAGAGGAGTAATGCAACACTTTCAGTAAAATCATTATTTATAATGAGCATGCTTTCTTTTTCTGTGATATCCATGCTCTGCCATATGCTGTATTTGTGTCTCTGACGTGAAAGGAATATATTAGTAGGAGACTTTTAGCAATGTGGCCTCCACAGTTTAAAGAACTACAAGAATGTAGATGATCATGGCTTCAATCAGGAAAAAATCTATTTTGTTTTTCACAAATCACTACGTTTGATTCATATTGCTCTGCCTACTGGAGGGAGGTGGACCGTATGAGATCCTGGTGCAGCAACAACAACCTGGTGCTGAACGCCCAGAAGACAGTGGAGATGATCATTGACTTTCGGAAAGTCTCAGCTCCACTGACACCCCTCACCCTGATAGACGCCCCAATATCCACTGTGGACTCCTTCCGCATCCTGGGCACCACCATGACTCGGCTCCTCAAGTGGGAGCCGACCATCAGCTCCCTCATCAAGAAGGCCCAGCAGAGGATGTCCTTCCTGCGGCAGCTGAGGACACTCAAGCTGCCAGCCAAGATGATGGTTCAGTTCAGTTCAGTTCTAACGTCCATCACCGAGTCCATTCTCACCTCCTCCATCACCGTGTGGTACGATGGGGCCACTGCCAGACTGGCATCTATTGATGACCTGCTCCTCTCCAGAACTCTGCGGCGTGCAGGTAGGATTACAGCTGATCCTTCTCACCCTGGGCTCTTTGTGCCACTTACCTCAGGCAGGAGGTTACGGTCCATTCGGACTAGAACCTCACGCCATAAAAACAGCTTCTTCCCATCTGCCATCAGACTCGCTAACACCAAACACTGTACCTTGTTCCTGTCATCCACCTGATGACTTTCTGCCCTGTTCATCCCACTGTTAGTCACATTGTGTTACTCATTCTGTAAATTCATTGTGTAAATAAGAAAAGTATACGTACAGTATGTCAGGATTGGGGGCTAAGGGTTAGAAGTAGGACCAAGGATAATGCCCACTCTGGTACGTCAAGTTCAAAACAAGTCTTTATTTCAAAATACAAAAACTCAAAGAAAGCCAAAACAGGAACACAGGGAACTAAAGGGACGTAGGCAAACAAGCTAAGGGACTAGACAACACGAGCCAAGGGGACAAGACAAGAAAGTCAAGGTCACGTTAAGACAAATACACGAGGGCCGAAGGTCTGGGATCACACACACAACGGGACGAGGACAAGGGCCTGGGGTCACACACACCTTGGGGACACACCAGACTTACACACACGGGTCAAAGGTCCGGGATCACACACACCTCGGAGATACACCAGACTTACACACACGGGTCAAAGGTCTGGGATCACACACACCTCGGAGATACACCAGACTTACACACACGGGTCAAAGGTCTGGGATCACACACACCTCGGAGATACACCAGACTTACACACACGGGTCAAAGGTCTGGGATCACACACACCTCGGAGATACACCAGACTTACACACACGGGTCAAAGGTCTGGGATCTCACACACACCACGGAGATACACCAGACATACACATACGAACACAGGTCGAAGGTCTGGGGTCACACACACCTCGGGGACACACCAGACTTACACATACAAACGAACAGACCAAAGAGACAAAGCAGAAACAAGAGGGACTAACATGTGGCTAAGTAAACCAGAAGACGAGCCATGCTGAAAAACACATATAACAGAGGCAGACAAAACCTAACCGAAAACCAGGAGAACAAAAGGCAATCCAAAAAACAAACCTCTGGCAGGAATTGCAAACAAACGCATGTTGATGACGGGGGTTAGTGCAGATGATCTCGCAAAGAAATTGTGACTGAGGAAAGGTATAAATAGGGAGGAACACACAAATGAGGGACAGGTGAAAACAATCAACTAATTGGGTCAACATACGTAACAAAGTAAAACAAAAACCAGTTCCTGTCAGGATCCTACAAAATAAAAGAACAGGAAGTCACCAACACACAGATCCTGACAGTACCCCCCCCCTTAAAAGGCCGGCTCCTGACGGCCTTCAAATACCGTCCAATCACACCAACCGGGTGGGCGGTGGGGGTCCTCCGGAGGAGGGCGCAAGCGGGCGGGTGGGCGGGCAAAACAAAATTCAGGATGAGGCATCCTGAACCAAGAGTCCAATCAAGTCCTGGGAAACAACAAAACAAAAGTCTAGAGCCACTCGCTCTCCAATAAAAAACAAGTGTCCGAGGCCACTCGGGTGGGCGGCCTCTCAGGCAGCCAAAGGTCCTAGCCCACCTAGGCGGATGGGCCCTCCGGCGGGCGAGGGTCCGAGACCGCTCTGGCGGGCGGCCTCTCCGGCGGACGGGGGTCCGAGACCGCTCTGGCGGGCGGCCTCTCCGGCGGACGGGGGTCCGAGACCGCTCTGGCGGGCGGCCTCTCCGGCGGGCGGGGGTCCGAGACCGCTCTGGCGGGCGGCCTCTCCGGCGGACGGGGGTCCGAGACCGCTCTGGCGGGCGGCCTCTCCGGCGGACGGGGGTCCGAGACCGCTCTGGCGGGCGGCCTCTCCGGCGCGCATAGACTTGGGGCCGTTCGGGTGGACGACCCCTCATACGGGCACGGGGTGGAGACTGTGGAGACTGTGGAGACTGTGGAGACTGTGGAGACTGTGGAGACTGTGGAGACTGTGGAGACTGTGGAGACTGTGGAGACTGTGGAGACTGTGGAGACTGTGGAGACTGTGGAGACTGACACTCTGGTCGCTGCTGCGGTTCAGGATACTCAGGATACTCAGGATACTCAGGATACTCAGGATACTCAGGATACTCAGGATACTCAGGAAGCTGCTGCGGCTCAGGATACTCAGGATACTCAGGAAGCTGCTGCGGCTCAGGATACTCAGGATACTCAGGATACTCAGGATACTCAGGATACTCAGGTAGCTGCTGCTGCGGCTCAGGAAGTGCCGATAGCTGTGGCGATGGCTGCAGCTCAGGGAACTGTGGTAGCTGCCGCGGCTCAGGAAGTTCAGGTAGCTGCTGCTGCGGCTCAGGAAGTTCAGGTAGCTGCTGCTGCGGCTCAGGAAGTTCAGGTAGCCGCTGCTGCGGCTCAGGAAGTTCAGGTAGCCGCTGCTGCGGCTCAGGAAGTTCAGGTAGCCGCTGCTGCGGCTCAGGAAGTTCAGGTAGCCGCTGCTGCGGCTCAGGAAGTTCAGGTAGCCGCTGCTGCGGCTCAGGAAGTTCAGGTAGCCGCTGCTGCGGCTCAGGAAGTTCAGGTCGAGGCGGACCAGGAAGCAGAAGCCGAGGCGTATCTGGAAGCTGAGGCTGAAGCGGGTCGGGAAGCCGAAGATCTGGAAGCTGAGGTTGAAGTCGAGGCGAATCTGGGAGTTGAAGCTGAGGTGGATCTGGAAGCCGAAGAAGACTCGGGAGCAGAAGCCGAGGCGGGTCTGGAAACTGAGGTGACTCTGGAAGCTCTGGAAATGGCCGTGGGAAGTCAGGTGGCCATGGAGGTGCTGTCAACTCTGGTGACGGTGACTCGGACGATTCTGGTGGCTCGAGGGAGTCGGCCAATCCTGGAAACTCTGGAAGTAGAAGCGGCTGTGGGGGTTCTAATGGTTCTGGAGGCTGAAGAAACTCGGATAGTCCAGGAAAATCTGGCAGGTCTGGACACCATTGGGACTGCAGGGGTTCCGTTGGCTGTGACCATTCTGGTGGTTCAGGCCACTCTGGTAGTTCGGGCAGCTGAGACGGCTGTGAAGGCTCTACCGACTGCAGAGATGGCTCAGGAAGCTGAGACGGATCGGGAAGCTCTGGGGGGTCTGGCTGCTGCCGAGGAAGTTCTGAAAGTGGAGGTTCTAACCATTCTGTGGACTCTGGAGGTTCTGCTGCAAGCCGCCGAGGCGGTGCTGGATGAGGCGGAACTGGATGAGACGTTGACCGATGAGGCGTCACGGGAGGCGGTGACCGGCGAGGCGGCACTGGAGGTAGCACTGGGGGCACTGAAGCTACTGAAGACAGTGACCGGCGAGGCGGCACTGAAGGTAGCACTGGGGGCACTGAAGCTACTGAAGACAGTGACCGGTGAGGCGGCACCGAAGGTGGCACAGGAGGCGGTGAGGGCAGTGACCGGTGAGGCGGCACTGGAGGCACTGAGGCTACTGAAGACAGTGACCGGCGAGGCGGCACTGAAGGTGGCACAGGAGGCGGTGATGGATGAGACGGCGCTGGATGCTGAGGAACTGGGGGCTGAGGAACTGGGTGCTGTCTTAGCGTCCCGTTCCTTTGAGGAAGACCCCCAGACCTGATTGCAAGACGGGTTCCACGGAAAGGGTCTTGCTGGGAGCTCCAGACCTGGTCGTCCTCGTCGAAGGACTCCCAGTCCTCCTCCTCGTCGAGGGTCTCCCAGTCCGAACCGCTGGAGGCAGGCTCGGACACGACGATCCTCCGGGAACTAGGCGAAGGCTGTGGAGCTAAAGGCTGCGAGACTGAAGACTGCAGCTGGTGCTTTGCCGGCTGCACCGGGGCCTGCTGCCTGGAACGGCGGCGATTTCGGCGTCTGGACGGGGGACGTGGAGCTGGTGAACCCCACTGGCCTGGATAGTCTGAAGAGTGCCCTCCAAAATGCACAGTGGAATTGTATGAGACCGGGTCATCGTCGGAGGAGTACTCGCTGTCCAAAGGATCGTCCAAAAACGACCCCACCGAGTACCTTGGGTCATATTTCTGGGCCTGTCTGGTAAACCAGGAGAGTATGTCTACTTGCTCAGGGTCTTGGGCGTGACATGGTGGCGTACGTGGAGAGGGTGGAACGGGACTGGTGAAAAAAGTTCCCATCCTCAAATAGTCCACGGCTCTGGATAAAGGAGGGCAGGAACGGAGCTGCTGCATGGTCTGTAGGCGAGTCTGACTATGGCACGAAGAATACATGGTGGGAAGGAAAAAAGGAGAAAAAAAAACTCTGGGGTCTGCCTACGTGACTGGAAAAAAAAAAACTAGTACCAGGAAGGTGGGAAAAAAGGGCGTGGTCCGATTAATTCTTTTTTAGTTTGGCGAGATCATTCTGTCAGGATTGGGGGCTAAGGGTTAGAAGTAGGACCAAGGATAATGCCCACTCTGGTACGTCAAGTTCAAAACAAGTCTTTATTTCAAAATACAAAAACTCAAAGAAAGCCAAAACAGGAACACAGGGAACTAAAGGGACGTAGGCAAACAAGCTAAGGGACTAGACAACACGAGCCAAGGGGACAAGACAAGAAAGTCAAGGTCACGTTAAGACAAATACACGAGGGCCGAAGGTCTGGGATCACACACACAACGGGACGAGGACAAGGGCCTGGGGTCACACACACCTTGGGGACACACCAGACTTACACACACGGGTCAAAGGTCCGGGATCACACACACCTCGGAGATACACCAGACTTACACACACGGGTCAAAGGTCTGGGATCACACACACCTCGGAGATACACCAGACTTACACACACGGGTCAAAGGTCTGGGATCACACACACCTCGGAGATACACCAGACTTACACACACGGGTCAAAGGTCTGGGATCACACACACCTCGGAGATACACCAGACTTACACACACGGGTCAAAGGTCTGGGATCTCACACACACCACGGAGATACACCAGACATACACATACGAACACAGGTCGAAGGTCTGGGGTCACACACACCTCGGGGACACACCAGACTTACACATACAAACGAACAGACCAAAGAGACAAAGCAGAAACAAGAGGGACTAACATGTGGCTAAGTAAACCAGAAGACGAGCCATGCTGAAAAACACATATAACAGAGGCAGACAAAACCTAACCGAAAACCAGGAGAACAAAAGGCAATCCAAAAAACAAACCTCTGGCAGGAATTGCAAACAAACGCATGTTGATGACGGGGGTTAGTGCAGATGATCTCGCAAAGAGATTGTGACTGAGGAAAGGTATAAATAGGGAGGAACACACAAATGAGGGACAGGTGAAAACAATCAACTAATTGGGTCAACATACGTAACAAAGTAAAACAAAAACCAGTTCCTGTCAGGATCCTACAAAATAAAAGAACAGGAAGTCACCAACACACAGATCCTGACACAGTATTTGTTTTTATTACTTACTTTATTGTATTTTATCTATGCTGCTTATTTAGGACACTTAATATATGTTGCTCGTCATGTCTGTGCTCTCTGTTTACACCATCTCACCCAAACAAATTCCTTATAATGTGAACCCTTCACTTATTTGGCAATAAACCTATTTCTGACTTTTGTATGCTATGAATATACAAACAGAGTAAACGTGATGAAGTTTTGTAAATGCACTATATAAACCTAAAGCAGTTTTTTTTTACTCTAATTATATAAATTAGCATATTAATAATAAGAAACTAATTGGTGTAATTCAGAGTTTAATTATATGTAAAGCACTGTTTATACCTAATTTGTAGTAATTTTGGCAATTAAAGAAAATGATTTGCTAAAAATGATTTTGTGTGATGCTTTTCAGGATTTTGCTTATGAAAAGCGTCATAATGAAATCAAAATGGATCAGTGAAGATGGTTGTACTTAAAATCTGTGGCAATTTTAGTTTATACAAAAATCCCCTTACTTTTCCTATTATTAATCAAAAGAACATCAAGCCATTAGTTTTTACCCCTGGGTTGGACGACTTGAAGGGATGTTCCAGAGTTGACATCCTGTTCTTTAACAAGCAGTAGGCTGCTGTGTCGAGGCACCAGGGGTGAGATAAAGTTGGATGAAAGTGCCTTTGATTGTATCTTTATCTGTTTGAGCTGCTGACATTTAAACAGAGCATGTTCATTAAAACCTTCCCACAATGCACGTGGCTGATACGCTGGTTGCTGAAGTGACGCTAAATGTAAATCTTATTTAAGGTCGTTCACTGTGACAGACTTGGATCATTATGGTTATTGTGGCAGTGACGAGCTACACGGGCGTCGGATCAAACGCACAACTGTCTCTTCACCAAAGCCATTGATCGTTCAAAGCTTTTAGTTCAATATGATCATGATGCCATTAATTTCGTTTCTATAACGCCTTCACAATGTTGGTTTTAAAATAAGCTGGAACCATAACAGATTCAGCTGAAGGTGGAGTTTTTAATGTTTTGCTTTAAAACACATGAAGCAAACATGCAAAACCCCATAGCAGCTTTACCAGCAAACATTTGGCAACTAAAAATGAGAAGTGAGCTACTTCTGCATATGTCTCCCTAAATATCATACACCCAAATGGTAAATCTGTTAGAATCTGAATCATATAGCAGAATCCAAAGCTTAACAAGCATAGTAAGAATTAATAAGGTGGGAGGAAAGTGGCATTTTTCTATGATTTTCTGTTGTTAATGTCTTTTTGATGCTGATCTACAGTTGATCTACAGTTGTACCTGTGTCAGTAATAGGTTGCTTTTTTTGTATTGATTCCCTTAAATGAATAAAAATCACAATCAATATTGCTGTCAAGAGGAACAAATAATCCTTTTCCCTGGACATAAGGGATAAAATTGAGTGCATCTAGTAATTGTTTGGTTTAGTTAACACTAGATTGTTATAGAAAATGACATATCAGACTGAGGAATAGCTGCTACTCCAAACATGTTTGTGTCCCTGAGTTTTTACAGTCTGTCAACTTTTATCAAGATTATCAGTCTGACCAGGAAATATTGTAAACAAAGACTAAACTGGAAAATGTGATCTTGAAGGCAGAAATTCAAGATACACGGTACTGTTTCCTGGTTGACATAGAAAATGACAGTATCCCACAAATGTAACTAAAATCACAGCTACTGCTCTTTTGTGAAATAAAAAAACCAAAACAGATTAATTAATGGGTTTATACTCAATTCCCCAAAACCTCATTAGTGTGAACATTGGTCTCCCATAATGGCATCCACATCAGAAATACCAAAATAGAAGTGCTGGCACACAGGACGGTCAGAGAAGCTGCATGAGCTTGTGTGTGATGTTGAGAGGGAGCAGGCAGAGGAATCGTTCTGAGCCCAATCTCCCAGACTATTCCCGTGACATTGTCCTCCCAAGATTCCTCCACACTTTGTGTAAAAGATGTCGCCTCTCTGAAAGATCAACAGAATAGACCCTTGATGGCATTAGCTGGGATTCAGCAGCTGCAGAGCAGACACAACAGTGAGGGGAGGAGGGGGGGAAACTATTTTCCTGCAGACTGTTTGTGCTCCCACAGCGCCCCGTGTGGTTGATCTGTGAACATGCTGCCACTGCATGTTATTTGACTGTTGATAAATGACCACTAATAGATGAGTCTCAACCTTCTGGAACAAACTTGATGTGGAAAAAAAAAAAAAAAAAAAAAAACATGACTGGATGAAGCCAATTGGCTTGTCCTATAAGTAGACTACAATAAAAAAACAAACAAAAAAAGGGGACAAATCTGTGGTTTTCCTTTTGATTGCTTAGTTTTTGGGAGGTTTTATTAAAAAAAAAAAAAAAAAAAATCATCAAATGACATCACGCATGCTCTATTGCCGACAATAAAGCCGAAATGGGTGATGTCTGTCATTAAAATATACTACAAAGTATACCGCTGATTGTGAGCTTCAATATACGACTCATTTCTGAGTTAAATCTCCATCCCCTCAGGCTGTGAATGTCCAGCCCCGGCACTTCAGTTTGGGAGAGAGAAAAATAACAATGCATGTATGCTCTTCCACAAATAAAGTGCATCTGTTTGGCTCCTTATTTCCATGCAGCTGTCTGGGAGCACCGATGATAGAACAGCTGACTTCCAAATGAGTTTCATGAGAGCAAACTTCATTTTGCAATAAAAATCCAACAGACAGATACAGAGAGTAGTAGCTCATATCATAGTCACTGTGCTGCCTTAACAGCCCAACACAGCTGATGCATTTCAAGCTCCCACTATCTCCTGATTTGTGTCAGTTTATTGTGAAATGTGTTCAAGTCCACAGTACTCTGAATTAAATAACAGACGGTGACTGAAACCGATACTGCCATTAAAATTAAAGTGTGTGGACAGGTGTGGAGCAGTAGCAGCTGCCTTAAAGGTGCAGTACCATTTTGCAGGCTTTGTTCTGCCGGAGAGTTTCCTTCATGGATCCATCTGTTTCTTGTGAATATTGAGAGCGGGGATTGACCCACCGTGCACCAAGAGAGCCACGCTGTGTTATATTATAAAAGCACAAACATGACAGAGCCATTGAACAGCCCTGTGCTCTCTGCTGCAGATGGATTCAATGTCTGCTCAAACTGAACCTGGCTGGCTACGCCCCTGCTATAATGGGCCTTATCTGACAGAAGGATTAGTGTTCAGCGGAGCAAAAACAGCATTTAGCCATGGTCAGCTGGGAGGGCGCTAGAAACCCCTGTGTGATGCACAGGCTTTGTGATCTCTCTGCAAATGAAAGGCAAGAAGAGAGCTCTGACTTTGTCTCATTACTGCAGAATGCATTTATTCAAATTAGGAACGAACAGGGCGAACACAAGTAACCATCAAGGTTAAGAAAATGTGAAAGGATGAGTGCAGTGGAGTTCACTGGGTGAGGTTAACTAGACGTAATTGCAATGTTTGTTATTATTAACAGGACACAAGAAATCATTTCAGTCTAGATGCCCTGTTGTTGGTAGTGATTTTTAGGCTGTGATCTGTAAAGAAATCAAATACTGAAGAGAGTTGTCACTAAAGCAAACCTTATAGCCAATAGCCTATGATCTTTGTACGGACAGGGCCTGTCACTTTGGGGTAATTTGATGGAATATTTGTAAATGCCACAGTGAAGTTTCAGTCTCTTTCTTGTTTGATGAGGCTGGTTTCACCAGCTGTGCAGAAAAAAATAAAAGCTTGGAGTTTACCTCATCCTGCTGAGCCGTGGGAATGATTTCTCCCTGAACATTAATTCTTGCACTAATTAGAAAATAAAGGGAATCAAGTAGTACAACATTATTCACATAGAAATCACGCTCTGTTACAAATTCTGCAATGCTGGGGCATAGACTGGCCCAAAAAAATGCTTAGAAGAAGAAAGCTTAGTATCCCTCTCTTTATCACCTTTTCTCCAACAATTAACTTCAGGCTTCTGAGCTGAAGATAAAGATAAAGCAGGATCCTCATCATTCAAAAGAGGATCTGTCACCACACAGCTCTAGTGGTTTGTGCTGCAGCTGATGTTTCTTTGACCTCGGTGTTGGCCTGCTCTGTCTGTAGAGTGAGCAGGAGTGATTCATCTTCCCATGTTGCCCTTTGCCTCGACTCCACGAGAGGATCTACCAAACTGTGAAGACAGAAAAAGCACTTTGTTTTTGTTTTTTTAAAAGGGAAACAATTTATTGCACAGCTGTAACAGGCCAGTGCTGTGTGGTTTTGTCTGGGGCTCCTTGTATTTTATAGGAAAACGTCTGATTTTCTCTTCTGTGCATTCATTCATTATTTTGTGTTACTTATACATTGAAATTCACTATATAACGTTCCCTTCTCTTAGCGTAGAGTTTTACTGCAAGCTAGAAAACTTTTACCACATGTATGACAGTGGTTTTTATTGATTTTCTTTGCTATTCGAATGGAGAAGTGTCTTACTTGCACTGGATCGTGTCAGTAAAATCAATAGAGGGTGATTAACTTTGCCTCATCTTTCCCTTTAGCTATGATAACTGTTTTCTTTCTCATACGGCCTGCTATTTTTTTTTTTTAAGCCAGACACAATGGTCAGATATCATCTTGTTCTTTCGTAGCCTCTCACTCCTAATTAATCAAAAATGAGTTTGTTTGTGGAGTGTCGCTCAAAGGAAAGAGTTTTTTAAAGGTGAGTTATATATTGCTCAGGGGTTGTTTTATAGCACCTGCAGTTGATCAGCCCAGGATTTACAAATACAATGTGTTAGGCCTTGGAAGATTAGCAGCCATTGTGAGGTTTTAGAAATTATACAAGGCGTGTGAGATTTGCAGCCTCTATGCAAAAACACTGGCATAGCTGTTTTGTTTTAGTTTTTTTGCATTTTACAGTCAGTTTCCTCTCATTTTTACATTCTTACAATTTGTGTTGTTTTATTTCTGACTCAGATGAGGTTTACTGCTTTTATTGCTTTGATGCCATGAGTGGCAACTCTAGCAGGTTACTATTGATTTTGCAGGCTTGATGAATCAATCATCTGCCTCCTGCAGGAACACACTGTAGAAAATAAGGATCCCTTTTTCTCTCCATCTCCCGCTGGGTTCCTACTTCACTGATCTCATCTGAGCCTCTGCAGAGTTATCCATTATCTTCTACTGCTACATGACACACAATTCATGTAGTGTTCATAATATAGCTGCTGCCATCATAGACAAATCAAAAGCTAAATGCCATTACCATATCTGAGATCTAGTATAGTTGTTTGCTTCGCTCCATCTACTGTAGCAAAATATATCGTGCTGCCTATATTGTCACATACATTAAACTGATCTACTGGGCATTTTCTCTCTTTGAATGTTAAAATCAATGCTGACAATAATTTTATGAAATCAGAAAGGAAGAAAACAAAAACATCTCTAAATATTCAGTTTTCCTGGCAGCAGATAATGTGATAATGCTCACCACAGAGACTCTCCTGGACTGTCTCTGCCTGAATAGTATTTATTGTTTGTAGTGGCTGTTACAAACAATTACAGGAAGACCAGCCCATTTTTGTCGTCCTCTTGTCTCACAAAATTTCCCAAAGGTGTTGTAGTATTGCGGTATGGAGTTCTCCACTCTCCTGCTTTTCGCCGTCCCCCTGTGTCCAAATGGCTTTGTGAAACAGAGCAGCCCCCGTTGTGCAAACTGCAGAAGCAGGAGAGTGGAATCAGCAGGGACGTGGACGTTTTGCATGAGATAATTATATGCGGTCGACTCTACACACAGAACCATCACTCTTAGAGGTGAAGTTTCTACAGCGTAGAATATACTTGCGCCAAAAATAAAACCTATAAATGAGTTACAAAGTAGTTTAAAGCTGCAAATTAAGCACAATAACATGATTAACAACAGAAACACATCAGCCTTCATCTGTCCGCCCTCACTTTCTGAACCTTGTGGAGCTCGGTTGTAAGCAACCCAAGCTTACAGTGCATACTGTCGTTAGGTACCAGTGTCTCCGGAACAACATGTCCCTTCCTCAATAATTCAACCCTTACACTTGTGCAGAGGACGTGACACGGTGCAGCAGATGGTGCAGGTACAGCACTTCTACACCTCTAAGACGCAGAAGAGGAAAAAAGGCACACCCAGACAGAGAGAGGAGCACTGCTCAATGACAGCTTGTCACTTTAATCGATCACATCAGACAATGACAAGTGCTGCCTCCATTTAAGAGAAACCCCTTTCCCAGTGGCAGGCAAGACAGGAAATCAGGGTTTACTGACTAAGGGTAGATGAATCAGAGCAGAATAATGGATTGCAGATACCCTGGAGATGTTAAAGTTTGTAGTTTAATGCCATTATTTACTGCATTCTGAGTGTATTTTACTTGCATGACCACAAATCTGAATAATGCACCAAAGAGATGATACAAGTAGAACTTGAGATAACCCTGCAGATGGCCCAAAGATATTTTTTAGATTGCCAGTACAAACTGATTCAAGCCCCCACATAATATATTAAGGAAGCTTCATATTCATCTTATTCTAATAATAATTCTAATAATAATTGTTTTTATTATAATAATTATTTGAGTGGGAGGTGTTGAAATGCAGTAAACTGTCAAAAGGATTTGGTCTTGCCAGGAATGTGGGAGCCAGCGTTGTTTTCAGAGTAGTTTGGATGAAAACATGAATCTGTTTATTTCCGCAGGCCTTTCCCAGGATCAGACGGAGGAGATTATTGTTAGCGCTCTCTCTGCCACTCATTTACTCCCTCACCAGCTGCAGAAAGAGATGATGGTCAGTGGTTTCACACCTTATTGACATTTATAACAACCACATCACCATGTAACACAATTCTTATACCATAGAGAAGCAAAAAGAGAAAACAACAAAAAAATAATAATAAAAACAAATTGTTTATAATAAGTTTTAACTATAATAATTTAAAATAAAATATCTCCTGTGCAGCTCAGTATATAAAAGTTCTGTTTACCTTCAGCATTTTTCATGTGTCGTTGAAGTGTGACAAATGTTTTCAATGCGTTTCCTTCCTCAAACATTTGCAACCTCATTTTATTTGAATACTTTAAATTGTTTATTCTTTACCTTCATTTTTGCTTGCCAGCAGTCGTTTTCTTCATTGCCTTTCTTTTTTGGCAGATAGCGACACCTCTTGGCACATTACTACCACCATCTGTCAGTCAGCAGAATAGCATGAAACACATGGTAGAATGTCAGCCGCACCAGCTGTATGCTCGCACACCTGCATTCATAAACACAACACAAACAAAATGAGGCACCACACATAAAAACGTTAAACCTTGCTCCGCTTAAAAAAATAAATAAATAAAAACTTGCTTCTGTGCTTTTAATTTGGTAAGGGCTACATGAAGAAATGAAATAGATTGAATCAACAGATTTATTCAGATGTTGTGTGAAATGTGTAACCATTAAGATGAATTACGGCAGCCAAAGGCAAAGTAGTACCCTGTGGACAATAAAAACACACCAAGTGCAACAAATACCTCAAATAAAATATAAATGATGTCACTAACTAGAGCAAATTAAAATTAAACAAAACCCCATTAGGCTGGTTAATTAATTGACTCGTAGAAAGGTGGAATGAAAGTGAGCATGACCATTTGCAGCAACCTTGTTTTGTTTTTCTGAACGTTTTTTTTTTTATTTTTATTTTTTTTCATCTGAGCCCATTAAATAAAAAAACACCTCAACCCTATAAAGTTTCTGCTGGTGCTGGTGAACTCTTGATGAAAAGGAAGAAAAGGACTGTACACAGACTTATTTCTTATTTCTTTTTTACTCCCTTATTCAATATGCTGTCAGAACAGAGAAGAAATAAAAATTAAATCTGTGTGTGGTCCTTCTTCTGCTTTTTCTCTTAGCACATCGCCAAAATTTGACTATTCTGAATTAGGAATGATGCTGAAATGCTTGTTGTAAGGAACTATGAGCAAACTACAGTACATGTTGGGGGGGTGGGGGGGGGCGGGGGGGCAGCATCTTGTCTGACTGACACCCAGACTGCGAGTACTTTAGAAATAATGTCACCAGCGCCACGTTTTAAGGTACCGGTGACGATATCTTGGGCTGACAATGATCCCAACATATTTTTACCTTGAACTGTTATGATCCAGTCACCATCGCTATCGAGCACAATTTCTCCAACACAACCGTGCAGTTAGAACTTTTGCAAAAAGTTCCTACTAGTTTTGTCTAGACGTGTTAGTTTTGAGCAAACAAATAGTTAATTGGGTCTGAGCAAATGCTCTTATTTATACAGCAATTAGTCTTCACAAGTAATCATCACACCACTTGCAGAGCAGGACATGCTTGAACAAATTATTGATAAACCCTATTGCAGGAAAATGAAATTTCGAGGCTTTCAAGGGGGAGTTAAATCAGGGATGGTCTGTAATGTCCCTGGAAGTCAAATTTGTTCCCTGCTAATCTGTTGCCTTCCTTGTTTAGCCTTATTTCAGTATTTTAGTGCCTGAATACATTAAATACTGAACTGTACCTCTTCAAACAGAAGCTAAAGGCAGGCTCAAACACTGCACTTCATTAATGCCATTAGTTTGGTGCACTCATCTAAGGGGGGAAAGGATTGCACAGCATTGATTAGCATTAATTAATATTGATTGGGATTAAATCCAGCAGAACAAGGCTGACATCAGAGCTTAGGTGATGTCCGGTGAAGATATTTCTGAAATGCCAGCTGTGGGGGTTTTACACCAGGGGCAAAGGGTCACTTGAATATTTACTTAATCTGTTATCTTTGATGAAAGACGGCTGAAGGTAGATACCTGAACAAACATGTGGGGCCTGTTCAAGATTAGCCCACCCCTTTCTTGTCAAACATACATAAACCTGAGTACTGTAACACAAAGTCAGACAATGCTTAGAGAAGTCTTCTCTCCATGGGCATGAAATTAAACCTGAGATGATTCATCACACTTGTGTTTGTTTCTGAGAATTAACAACTCTCAACTTACAGAAATTTCTACGACACAGCATTGACTTTTGCACATAATATGCTCGTCTTGCATCCAGTCGTGGGTACTGACCAGTAGGTTTAGTTTCTGTGTGTTTACTTTAAAGGTTAGAGAAGTTTCTTTCTTTCTTTTAAGTTCTAGTACTAATTGCTTAGTAAGTTTTTCTTGACTCAGAAAACAAAGTATATTCCAATTGTGACCTGACCTTTTCTTTCCAGACCACATATCATGGAAAGTGCAGAATAACTGTTTGCTCTTGTTTTATTCTACTGCAGCTCTTCTTTTTTATTTCTTCTTAATTTTTCTTCCATTTTAATTATTGATATTTTATAGTTTGTGAAGAATCTTGTAACTGGTTGTAGAAAGTGCTGCTACAGTGAGGTTCCTTGTTCTTCTTGAGCACTTAATTCTGCAGAGTGTTGTAGAAGAGTATAAAGAGAAACAACAATAAATAAAAAGCAATGCCAACGCTTTAGGTATGTAATTTCTCCAAGATATTAGAAGGCGGGAGAATTATGTGGATCCATCAAAGAATCAAATTCAAACATTAAACTTTATTCAACTGCAAAATCCATCCTTAAGCAATGGTGACTGCATGCAGAACATTATGTGTACCCATCCCACCCAGCAAGCAATAAACACACCCTTCTGGAGTACTGTCTGCAGTTATCTATTCAAATAAATGCTATTTTTTCCACCCACAGGGCCAGCATGGCAAAATTAAAAGTGGAGTCAGGGGAAGCAGTGCTGTATGGCCAGCCATTACTTATGCTCCGGTAATTTGATTATACTGACTCTGAGCAGCATGTTGTGCCATGCTCCTGGGGCTGGGAAATATCAAATTAATAATTGCAATTGACTGGCAGTCCATATGTCAGTGTGTCCTGTTAGGTGGTTGGGCTGACGCTGCCGTTTGCCTCGCTCCCACTCCCCTCACCCAGACATCTGTGCAGCCAACATCCAGCAGGCTTGGCTCCATCAAACCACTGGGGAACTGTTTGTTTATTCCTCTTCCGATGTATCCCCGGGGAGTGTAGTGCACACAGTGGACACAGAGATCCGCTAACTCTTTCACTTACTTTTTTTTTTTTTTTTTACCCTAAAGCTGCTTCTCCTGAGAGAAAATTGGCATTCAAATACTGAAACACTTGACATAAGACTACCACCTACTCAGAGGCCCTGCAGAAGACAAGCACTTAAACCACAAGGGGAGGCAATAGTGGGAAAAAGTAAATGCCAAGAAGTACTTTCTAACAAACCATTTATGCAAACTGGCATGCACAGTGTACGTCTCTAGCTGAGAGGATGTAGGCAACTTTGATTACTCATGAAGCATCAACTAATACTGAAAGACGGGGTGCAGTGTTATAAGCCTTTTAGACCCCCGGTCAATTCAATATTTACTGAGATGCTGAACAGACGTTTTGAGGCAAATTATAAAAAATCTGTACAGTTTTAAATGGTTTACCTAGAATAGCTAGTATTCCTGACAGGACGGGAAGGAAGCAAGCAGGAGGATGTTTCTCTTTCAGACCTGATTTGCCTTTCAGCAGGTAGCTGCTTCAGGTCTCAGTGCACAGGGCTGCAGCGTGTCAGGAGATGTAGAGCACTGATGTTCATATAAATGATCAGTGTCAAGGTTCAATATTGTGGTTGTACATAAATTGAGGGATAGATCCGCCTGTCGCTATAAATTGTGCTCACTTGCCAGAAAGAGTTTCCCCATGACACAAGAACACCATTCAGTAACAGACATATAACAGCTAAGCAAGTGTCACATGACTCTAAAGTCCTGCGTTCCTTCACAGTAACGTTTCAGGTAGTGCTGAAAGCTTTATCAGACATAAAGACAAAGATGAACTCAGTATACTCTTACAGTGACACTCATACAAATATGGACTGACTCCAAATAACAGATTGTTGATCTGCTCTAGGAAATAGTATTCTGAAGTAAAAAAAAAAAACATTAGTTGCATGTTTTCCCATATAGTCAGATTATAAAACATGACTTAAAGCAAACTGCTTCTCATATACGACTGAATCACCACAGTAATGAGCCAAATGAGCTCCTGCTTGTTTCCCAGTAAACCTAACATGTCTGGTTAAATCAGAAACATTATGGGTAGGTATAAAATCTGCTTAGCTCTGGTTTGCTAAATCTGCTAGAACCATGATTGTGTTGTGGATCATCATTACTTGGAGTGAGGTTAAAAGGTATTAGCTGCATTTGTCTAGGACAGACTTGGTGGTGGATGGGCTTGTGGCCAAAACTGTGAGGCTCCAGCTTGTAAATATATAGGAAGAACTTCGATTGTTAGTAAATATGTCGTAATAAAAGTGCAATTAAAATATATTGTATGTTTAAAACTTTATGTGTCTGAGCAGAGGTGTTGGGGGGGGGGAGCACCATAGAGTGGGCTGTGACACATACAGTCTCAGTGAAAGAGGGTACATCTTTATCTGCATGTGTTAGTGGTTTCTCTACTGTTTCAAATTGTTTTGTGCATTTTAATTCACAATATTTTTAAAGAAATAACATTTTTAATTATATGGCAGACAATGATGCTCAATTAGCAAAAACTGTATGTGCATAACTTAATCCAAAGAAACTGAGAGGAAATGGAACAATAATAAACAATGTTCCTCTTTGCCGACGTTATTTTTGGCTCTGTACAGTTGTGGTGGGAAATGAAGTTCTAAATGTTATTCGTTCATTCAAATGTGGACTGAGGTATGATTTGTCATGTCATGTCATGTACTGCTGTTATGACTTGTGCATTTGCTTGCAGCTCTTTACTAATTCAGCAGAAACTGGCCAGAGGACACCTTAATGCGTGTGATTGTAGCACTGCATAATTAACGACTTCTCTCAATATTGTTTTGACAGTTTGCTGTGATCGCTACAGTTCTGACAGCCACAACACTGGCATGTTAATTATTCACGGCTCTAAACACTACTTAGATCAATAATTAACTAGAGAAACTGAGAAGAATCACTAAAAGCATGGTGGACCGGAGCACTGTATAATGCATTAACAGCATTTTAGGTGGAAAAAGAGTCAGAGATGGAATAAAATTATGATCTCTGGTTTCAGATACAAGTTGTATCATTTGTTTGACTCGAAGACAAAGTAATTTGATCTAAGTGGTTGTGTGTGTCTTTGTATGCAGGATGGCCGGACAACGGTGCTGTATTAGCTTTAACGTATTAGTGAAGCATTATTAGAAAGTAAAGCTGCCAGCTGCTGACTGTTCTGTCTGGTAGAAGTATGTAGTTCCTCTAAAAGTGCACGTTATATATATTTAATATGGCATACGCCTGTGCATATGTAAACTAAACCTGCTACAAGAAACAAGAAGGATAATATGCTGATATTCATCTTGTTGATTTGCAAAAGCTTTGCAGCTGCGTGAGTCTGACTTGTTTGTGGAAATAGGAGGTTGATGACTGAAGAAATGTGTTTGCTCACTGAGCAGACAGACAAAGGGAACTGTTTTTTCGACATGGTGCACCAACTACATAATATTCACTAATGACTCAGCAGGCTCCTTCAGGTATTTAAAGCACAAACTGTGATATTTATGATATTTTGTGTTTGTGGCTGGACTGACTTTGTTGATTTATATAACATGAACCACCCAAACACCGTTGTTGGGTTTTGATGCTGGAATTTTCTGTTCATTGTACTGTACATGTCTGTAAAGCTTACACTTATACATATGTATTTGTGCGATATTAATGGTGTTATGGAAAATGCATCACAAATTCTGTGAAGTCGGTATGAAAAGACGTCGCTCTCTACTTTAGTTGACCTAAGGAAGGCTTTTGCATAAAGCTGTCAGCACAGTTTCCTTCCCAGCTCACTTTGCTCTTAAAATACTTGTCTGCCAAAATAAGGAAGGAAAAGGTAAACATGTCATCCCTCATGACTGATGCACAGCCCCTCTGGAGCTAACACTAACAAATATGTCACCTTGCTTATACTTGTAAAAGTTGCTTCCTTGGGTTCGTCATTGTAATGTTGAAAATGCCAGAAAGCTGTGAGGTGATGCATCGTGTTCTCAAGGTCTCGTAAACTTAAGTCTGAGACGTTTGGGATAACACATCTGACAGAAAGACACACAAACAGATACAGACTAAGACAGTCATTACTTTAGCTGTCATATAGATGCTGCTATTAAACTACAGGCAATTTCAGTCACAATGGACATTATGCATGCAAACAGGGAAGCTTTGATTTTTTTCTTTGTTTTCACCTTCACATTTTTATGGGACAAAACTTTAACTGACAAGTGAAAATCTTGAATTAACTTTTTTTTTTTTTTTTTTTTTGCAGTTGTGTTATTTTGTTAGTAGTGAAGTTGTTCTGAACATGGGCTACACAACCACCCACACAATCCTCAAGATTATGTGGCAGCTGAAATCCCTTCAAACACAAATTACAGTAAAGCTGGGTGCAGGCTTTTACTTAATTCATTGATTAATAACAAGCTGTCAGGGAATCTACACTTACACAGAACAGTCTAGGACTCACCTCCAACTAGTACAGATTGTGTTATTCCCCATCCTTCACTTCAGACACAATGGTCAGAACAAGAACAAAATGTTTTGTCATGAAAGGATGTTGTAGTTCAGTCCGACAGACAGATGGCTTATTGACTGCCGCCCCACTGCACCGTACCCTCTGACACAGTTGTGCTATACTGCTGGCAGTTCTGAGCGATACTCTTGCTGTCTGGCAGCGGCTAACATGTTCGAGAGCAGCCATTGTACCAATCGCCTCCTGCTGTGCAGATGAAAATGAGGTCTAGCCACAAATTCAAACTTCATAGTGAGGAATATTGCCTTTTATTACAATAACAACAATGTGAGCGAGCAGTGTTCATCCAGCTTTGGTTATTAAAACCAACAGTAACATGTTTCAGTATGATTTGGCTACCTGTGGTAGCACAAGAAGAAATGGAATTCAGGTGACACAGTTTGTAAACCCACGATGTGTCCACGACACATGTGGACACATGTGAGGACATCGTGATGATAGATGGTCTAGAAAACAGAACATTCCCCAAAAGAGTCCAGTTGTCCAGTTGGGTGTGAAATATTGTGTTTTTAATCCACTGCCTTTCCTCAAGCCTAAAGGTTCAATGTGTAATATTTAAAGCAATTTTTAACCAAAAAGAACATGTAGTATTCATGTTGCCATTAGTGTGTAATCACTGGAAAATACCAACTTTTGCATTTCCTTACCTCTTTTAAATCTACATAGGGAGCAGGTCCCCTTTCACAGGGGCAGCCATGTTGCGCCGCCATGTTTCTACAGTAGCCCAGAAGAGACAAAACCAAACACTGACTCTAGACAGTGTGTGTGAGGTGTGCTCAGAGGGTTGCATTCTGTAATCTCACCACTAGATGCTGCTAATTTTGCTATTTTACATTTTTATTACTGTAACCATGACGATAAAGGTTATTCTAAGCCAATCCGTGATCTTTTTCTGAACCTAGCCAAGAAGTGTTTTTTTTTTTTTTTCTAAACTTTTCTCTAAACTGTGATGATTAATGGTAACCGTGTGTTTCCATCATGGTATATTTACTGGCAGATAGTTGCATGGAGTGTTGCCATGGTGACAAAGGTCTGGTAACAGTGCCACAGGAAGGCTACTGCCGGTCATACTCTCAGCAGTCACTTAGTGTTGGGAGGCCTATTTATTCAGTGGTTATTCAGAAAGTCTATAGATTGAAACCCTCATCAGTCCTTTTGTAATCCAGACTGCTCTCTGAGCTCTGCTCTACAATAACAGCATAGCAACAATATGTAGTTACTCTCTCTTTTGGACTTTCTTGTTCTTGTAACAGTGGGAGGTGGTGAGGGAAGATGAGACATCAAATCTCCCTTCTACCCCTGATTTATTGTTCATGAGCTGTGCTGTGTTCTTGCCCTCGCTCAAATCTGTGCTTTCATAGCAAGATGGTGAGCAATAAACCATCTGTAATATAAAAGATCCCCTCAGTCTTTATGTGCTACATCATCAGTATCACACCAAGCTTCAGATACCCACTATCTCAGACCCATAAACAATGAGTGTAATTAGTTTACTGAGTAACAGAGTGGTAATCTGCTAAACATGCCAGTGTACAACACAGCTATTTATTACATTAAAATTATTACTGTGGGACTATGGGTCAAAAACTACTTATGTTATCCATCCATCATCTGTACCCCCTTAGTCCTAACCAGGGTCCCAGGGATCAGCTGGAGCCTATCCCAGCTCTCTCTTTGGGTGAAAGGCAGGGGTCCACCCTGGACAGGTCCCCAGTCCATCACAGGGCCACATAGAGACAAACAACCTCACACACTCACACTCACTCCTATGGACAATTTAGAGTCACCAATCAACCTGACATACATGTTTTTGGACTGTGGGAGGAAACCAGAGGACCTGGAGAAAACCCACACAAGCACAGGGAGAACATGCAGACTCCACACAGAAAGGCCCCTGATGGGTTTCAAACCAGGAACCTTCTTGCTGTGAGGCAGCAGTGCTAACCACTAACTCACCGTGCTGCCCATCTATTTATATGATTTCTATGCATATGTGCAAATGTTATGCCCAAATTTGAATTATAATGTGCTAATAACATCAGTGGTTAGACTATTGTTCAATGAAATACTGTAGTGTAATGTTTAACATTTAAACTAATAGATTAAGTAGTAGTAGATGTATTTGTCTGTTTATAGCTGATTTTTTTTTTTTTTTTTTCCCCCTTGGGTCAAGGTAACATGCAAAAAAAATCAAAATAACTCTTTGTTTTTTTGTTTTGTATGACAACATAATGTAACTTAATTTAACGTAGCAATACAAACTCAAAATTTAGTTTATGCTTAATAATGTTGCATCTGAACTAATTTACTGTGTTAAAATTAAAGCAAACCAACAATTTTCCCTTTAAAATGGATGTTTTCGATGCAATTCTCAGATAAACACGAGGAAATCTCAAGCCTATGAATAGAATGACACCACAGCGAGTTCTTTCACAGGCATTAGATAGCACCTAAATGCTGTGCTTACTAAGCTTGTTCCTCTTTAGCTTGTATCTCTGAAGCAGTAACTCTATGCCCCTTTCTTATCTTATCACAGGGCTGCATTCAGCATAGCAGCACATAGCAGAAGTCACCTTGGTGCTATAAGAGATGCAGACCTTCAGCCTGACAGAGAGTTGTATGCCTCTGCAGTCAGGCTGATCACAATAAGATGCTGGCTGTGAAGTTCCTGTTTACTAAAGGACTATCCAAACACAGTCTTATAGAATGAGTGTGGCCATTGCTAAAGAACTGGTGTGATGGAAAACCAAAAAAATAGTTTTGAAATTTAACAGCTGTAACTTCCCGGTGTTTCAGTGTTTCAACAAATTGACATCACAAATGAGATGCACACTGTAGATGTTAAAAACATAAAAAATGTTTTTGTTTGTTTTTTATCTCCATCAGTTCACCCTGACCTCTGTAGGGCTAATAGCAGTCAAAAACCCACAGGGTACAGTGAAGTAATCAGAACTGTGACAAACAATTTAATACAGTTGTTTTGCAGAGTGGTCAAATAACACACTGATACGGATTTATTGAGCATTATTGTACATAAAAGACTACTTACTGGTTTTTAGTGAGTGTTTTACAGCTTTTTGTCAGTTCTCACTAACAGATGGCGTTTGCCAGCGTTTCCTGTTTTACTGTAAATAAGAATTCAAGTCGTCTTTGAGCAAACATCATCACACTGGATTTATTTCAGGTAGAAATTTGCTTTATAAATATAATTTCATGTAATTCAATTTAACACATACAAAATCTGGACCTGGACCTGAAAACAATCGCCCATGCCTTTTATTTTCTCCAGTGTTGCAACTCCGTTCTTTCTGTTATTACAGGTCCTGTTCTTGTCTCCAACTAAGGAGGTGCACTCTGATCTGATCTGACACGTATGCAACTCATGAGCAAATACTCTGTACATGTCCTGAAGAGGCAGCACGGTGGGTTAGTGGTTAGCACTGCTGCCTCACAGCAAGAAGGTTCCTGCTCTGAAACCCATCAGGGGCCTTTCTGTGTGGAGTCTGCATGTTCTCCCTGTGCTTGTGTGGGTTTCCTCCAGGTCCTCTGGTTTCCTCCCACAGTCCAAAAACATGTATGTCAGGTTGATTGGTCACTCTAAATTGCCCATAGGAGTGAGTGTGAGTGTGTGAGGTTGTTGGTCTCTATGTGGCCCTGTGATGGACTGGGGACCTGTCCAGGGTGGACCCCTGCCTTTCACCCAAAGAGAGAGCTGGGACAGGCTCCAGCAGATCCCTGGGACCCTAAGGGGGTCTAGATGATGGATGGATCTCCTGAAGATGTTTAAGACAATACTGACAACAGGAAAAGTCAGTGGCTGCTGCTACTCAGACCAAGCTGTGCAGGGCTCATATTAGAGAGTAGTGAGGATATGATCCACTCTGAGGGTGTGTGATATCATATTAGATACAGACAGTGCCATACAGCTAAAACTATATTTTGAGTTATACGTTTTCAGTCTGCTTTTAATCTTGTCAGGTTTCTGTCTGCACTTTAAAGAAACATTTTGTAGCAATGTTCAATGTATAAATGTTCATAAGACGTTTTGTGTTTATTGCCTGTCACCTCAGGCCTGCAGTACTACAGCAGCTTAGTTAGAAAAGTATTCACATTCTTCCCAGAGCAAGACAGACAGCAAGTTAAACTTCATCAAACTGAGCTGTACTTAATGCAGGACAAACTTGTTTGTGCAGCCGCCGTGAGATGAGTGTGCAGGGACCATCTCCAGCGTAAAGGACAGCTTGTTCTGATGAACTTTTCAGCAGCTTGTCTGTCTAACGCAGTTGTAAAAGGCATTATTTGTGTTTTAACAGTGTTTCACTAATAACTTATTGACTAAGAACGCTGAATCTTTCCAGCTTCACAGAAATCATAAGCAGTGGCCTATCGCTAATGAACATGTGAGTGTAAGCTGAGCACCACCTGTAATAAAAAGATCTGGATTATTATTGTGGGATTTTACAACAGAGCAAATGGTCACTGACTTAAACCAATGTGGGGGTTGAATGCTTGCTTGACCCTTTCATGGTATGTGGTTCTGTCTGTTTTATTGTTTTAGTGTTTTAGGGTAGAAGGTTGTAAATAACTGCCAACAATTTGTTTCTTTGATGGTAAGAAGACTGAAGATAGTACCTGAACAAACATGTGGAGTCTGTTCAAGATTAGTCCACCCCTTTCTTGTCAAAATGTATATAAACTGGTCTTTTAACCCAAACGGGAGAGGACTTCTGCAAGGACGTCCTCTCCGGGCCCGTGATTGAACCTGAGATGATTCATCACACTTGTGGTTGTTTTCTGAGAATTAGCAACTCTCAAACTTAAAGAAATTTCTACCACATTATCACCACTGTTACCAGCACAGACGTCGCACCAATGCTTCATTTTATTCATAATCATTCTATTAAATAACCCAAAATGCATCTTTTGACTGGCCAAGCTTCAAATCTTTAATCACCCAGTGTTTACTTGTGTTCTCCACACTGAAAGCTCGCAGACAATTAAGTGTTTGATGAAATGAAAAGAGGACGTAAAGAGGAGAAAGAAGATGAGGGCAGGGCGAATGCATCTATTGTTTTTTTTTTTCCCTCTCTGGGCTAATTAACCAAATAAATCTTGGGAGTCAGTTTTGCACTACTGGAAAATGAAGTGTTCCCATTGATTGCTGTGCTCCACATGGTGTAAGGATCATTGACCAGCAGAAGGAGAAAGACATGTTAATGCACTTCTCGTCCTCTCCGACCATAAAAGGAATAATATCACTGAAGTTGTATCAGGGGCATCTGGTCTGTCTTTAACTAGCACGTATCACTGAAGGGAGGGCAATGCTTTTGAAGATGTCACTGGGCTTACTGATTACCGTTACAAGCTTTATTCACATCATCCAATCTTAATTTCAACAACTACACAGAAATCACCTGCTCACCTTCCTGGAAGAAGACATGATTGAATATGAATTCGTTCATTTTACTCCTCTTGCATGGGCCTGATAGCAACGCCTGCATGCTGTTAGAAGTTACTTCTCACATCCTGCTCAGCCTGTTGAGTCAATCTCTAAGACAGTGATACATGTTTCAGAGGCTTCAGCTGCTAATGGCAATAATTAAGAAAAAGCAAGGTGTCTCTTACAAAGGTGTTGCAGGGTTGATTTATGTTTTGAGGGAGGGATTTTTGCACTCACGTAACTCCCCATTCCTCCGCGGCTCAGAGGTCTGAAGTAAGCTTCCCGGATTGAATTCCACTTAGTTGAATGAAATGATACAATCTAGAATGACCAGTAACCACAGAGGGCAGCAGGAAATTGTTCCCAAGGTACAGCAAAGAGGTGAGAGTGATAATCCATGCCTTAATGATGTCCACTCCATGTGAACATTAATGATTTCCGTTTCTGTGCTTCTACAGAATCATTTTCCTGATATTCTTGCTAAGTGACCTTGTCCCGCTCCTGAGACTGAAGCAGGGTAGGCTGTCAAAAAAAAAAAAAAAGATAAGATAAAAGGAATATTGTGTTCATAGTAATACGCTTAATTATTTCCTCATGTTTTAAAAAGAGACTAGCTGATCATTTAGGAGTCACATATTAACTGGAGTTTGATTTAATATTAACTGTCCTGTGGGATGTTTGAATATATCCTTTTTTATACTTAATCTGTGATCTGTGAAGTTGTGATCTCACTAGTGAGGTGATACAGTTTTTAGTGAAAAAATGTGTCATGTGTGCTTCAAACGAGAAATAAAACATCTGGACTGAGCTTAGATTTTATGCAAATGCCTTTCATCAAATGAGGCTTCAGCTCAACTTTCTTTTCATAGTGATTATCCAAGAATGGGCTATTTGTAATGATCAATTATTCACAATAAATCTGCAACAAATTTTCAGTCCTCTTTTACAATTTGCTGTAAACAAGTTATATAACCAGAGGACAACTATTAATCATTGAGACTCTATAGCTGATATCCGTTTTTTTTTTTTTGACAAATCAGAGATTTATTTTTAAAATATACTGCAATGATGTTCTTAATAACTAATAATGCCAAGACGAGTTTTCAATCCACATGTACTGCAAATTTAAACTAAAGTTTGAGAACATTTGACAAAGAAAATGCTAATTACTCTTTATCAGAGAGATCTTATAAATTAAGTGAAAGCCTCAATTGTCATTTAAAGGTTTAATGTGTAATATTTATTAGCAGAAATAGAAGATATTCATAAACATGTAGTCATTATTGTGTAATCACTGGAAAACATTTTCTCAGAATGGGAGCGGGTCTCCTTTCACGGAGGCAGCCATGTTGCACCACCATGTTTCTACAGTAGCCCAGAACGGACAAACCAAAGACTGGCTCTGAACAGAGAATTATGTCTTGTTTTAAAAGTGACAGCCACCGTAACCTCACTCATACCTGGAAATAAGTGGGGCGTGGTGTGAGCGGTGCGCAGAAAGTTGCATTCTGCAATCGCAACACTGGATGCTGCAAAATCTTTCACATTTTAAACATTATACCTTTAAGTGACTCTACAGTAAATTAATTTATTCTCCAACTGGAAATGTACATAAAAACAGGCAGATAGAATCCCAACTGAGTACAGGCATTAGGGTGGGACAGTGAGCAACCATGCACGATACCAGGAACCTAAAACTGATGCAGCCATCATTAATTTTATTATTTACATCTGTGCTTTTCTTACTGTGACCTGTTGAGATGTGTTCTGTGATAAAACAAGTGTGTCCCATCTCATATCGTCACGTCACTTGACTGTTAAGTTTGTACGGGCTCTCTTTTGGTTATAGCATTCATATTTTTTCTTAGATCTGAGTTGTTTAATGATGGGATGCACAGTGTCCGCTATCCTGCGTTTTGTCCACTGTTTACTGCATAATTCGTTACTGTAAAGCAAAGACAGTGGAGATCAGTTCTGCAGTTTAGATATTGTTATAAGCAGTATGATATTGACCACAGTTGGACTGTTGCACTGAAAGGCCAGGTATTTTACAATTTTCTTCTCATAGTTCATCTTAATAGTTTTAAGCTAGAACTGTATGTTGAGATAACACCATAAAACACAGCACTTATCATACATCATATGCCGCATGTTATAAAAATGTTCATTACTGCACACACACTCTTAAAAGCAGGAGACTAGCTACATGCTTAGATGATACATACATGGTGAGCGGGGTTTATATGGAGGCTATTCAGTAGTTTTAATTTATGGGATTATTTCTATTAAAGTGCAATCTACAATAACTGCATGTATGTAATTTTAGAGTCACTATTAACATAGCACAGAAAAATATAACTGACACATTTTGGTCCATTTCAGTGTTGGAGCTTTTTGGGTAAATGCACCCATTCTCATAAAAATGAGATGCTGAGGAAAATGGACTGAAAACTCTGAATAGGAGGATATTTTTATAGACATTTGCATGAAAAGCCCAGTAAACATTTCTTCATCTGAGGGAAAGTAATCTTTTATCTTGAAAAGCTAGGTTGCAGATAAATTCATTAGGCAGATTACCATTTAGTATAAGAACATAAAGAAGATGAAGTGTGTTGGACTGTGTGTCCCCTGCAAATACACATTTTGTGTTTGCTCGAAAAGGAGATTATTGTTTGTTTGGATCATTTTTTAGGCCTGGTCCTGAGGGGGCCGTGATTGTCCTGGCAGCTTTCTATTCATCTGAGCTCCACAGGGAGTTGTTTGATGTTTTCATTAACCTGCGCCCTGCTTGTCTGGAGGCCACAGGGTGGCTTCTGGACCTTGGCGCTCCATGCCTCTTGCACCTTGCATGTGCCCAGGAGAGTTCAATCACATGAACTGCATGTGGGCCAAGATGACTGGTGGGGTATGCTGCAGTCCTGGACAAGATTAGGTTATATTTCCCAGCTTAGTGTGTGCAGAGGGAACAGTTAGGTTAAATTCTGACGCTACTGGTGTGTGACAGGTCTGAGCTTGAGTTATTTGCACCGATAAATAAATCTGGACAGCTTTGACAGTGACAAGTGTGAGTTTTTGTGATCAGAACAAACACAGTTAACAATTTGCAATACGTTTATTAGATTCTCCACATTATAATATTGGACATATCACATTTTTCTGTGCATTTTTCTGGTACAATAATGCAGTATATATATTTTAAGGTCTATCAGCCAGCACACCTTTATTCCAAATGCTGGAGTAGTACTAGGAGAAACACTGTTACATGTGAATGAGGAGCAGGAGTGGAGGGGATGTGTGGGATTAGTGCAGGGCAGCAGGATGTGGCAGGGTCTGACATGACTAAGACTGACTAGTTAAACTGAGGAGAGATGGACTGAATGAATCCTAACAATTGTTTTTAAGATGCAGTTTTATACTTTGATGCTGTTGATTTACATTGTAGTAAAATATCAACAGGAACAAGAATGGAGGTTTTCATCACTAACATTTTTTGTAACGTCTGCCACAGTAACTCTCGTCTCGGTTCACGTCCGACAGGAGAGGCTTCATTGCCCTTGCACGCCGCTCATGTACCAATAGATGATTCAGAAACGCACCAACCCAAGTGCTCAGGTCTTTACTCCTGCCTGTTTCACTCACATCCCACTCAATGACTATGAAAACTCATTTCCCGTCTAATAAATTCTAGAGTTTAACATTAGCTGCTGTTGTGAAATCATCAGTGTTTATATACGAATAGACTCTGGTTGTGCTGTGTTTGCAGAGTCCAACCTGCTGCCATCTGGTCGTAACTACACTCTGCCAAGATGTTGGACAAATAGATTTAAAAATTCCTTTGTGCAAAAAACTGCTTTGCTGAACCGTATGAGGTGACCCATTGAGCTCTCTGACTTCTCGATATTGATGTTCTGTGTGTGTGTGTGTCTGTGTGTGTGTGTGCGTGATACTCATTCTCCAATCAAACTGTCAAACTTAGTGTATTCTTGGGCGAACGGAGGAGTTCAGATACGAATATCAGTAGGTTAATGTCAAACTAGGAAATAGCCCTAAAAAAATTTAACTTGTAGTTTCATTTCTGAAATGTGATTTAAAATCTTACTAATCCTTCATGTTGCTGCTTCTTCTGTTAAAAAGCTGCGGACTTCATTTTCCTAAATTAGGCTTTTGAATAAAATGTCATCAGTGATCAAAAGCAGGAAAATAAATGTAACAAAGAATATTGTCTGAGAGCTGTCGTCTCACCAGTGAAGTGAACTGAATAAAAACAGCTTTTTCTTCTACGTGAAGCATTCAGTTATTGTTTTGACTGTATTACCTATGAATGCGACACCAAATTGCGTTAAGATGAAAACGGAAAGTACAGAACACTCGCACCGAAAGAAAGAGCCTGTATTGTTTCCTTTGGCAATTATATTTAAATTGTCAGATGTTGAGATCTATAAATATGCCTTATTACAGGCTGTAATACAACATACTGTGCACACATTGTATTTATTCCTTTGTTTACACTGATTAGCATATCATTTCATAAGGATATATTCACAATTACAGAAGTATAAAAGAATTCCTGTGAAAGGAGAACCAGGCTTAAACAGGTTTAGCATGTATGTTCTACAAAAATGCATATAATTGTACGTATGTATCCAAAGGAATTCATATTTAATTCAATCACTAGCATCAGTCATTATTTCTAGTAAACCAACATTTGAACATTTATTTTATGTATAAAAAGTAGTGAGAAAATGACCAGGATCTACTGACAAAGGTTTTTACCACAATGTGTGAAATTTCTCCTCGTCCGTAAATCATTTAAAGCTGTACTACCAAAAACACAAGAGCAGCCACACCTTTGCAGAATTTGCGTCACTAAATTAGTTAAAACTAAACTTCTTTCATTGCATAATGTCAGTGCACAGCAGTGTTTGAACTGTAGATGCACAGAGAATCTATGATATTGTCAAATACTTTCCGTTTTCCTGAAAATGTTTTTGGGATGTTTCATACTTTTAATAAAGAATGTTCACCTTAGTAATTTGTTCAACAAATACGCCCAGTGTCCAAAACGTTATAAAGGACATAATCTGACGGTTTTGATGAGGTTATTAGAAAAAGTGATCACTGTTCACAAACTGTAAAAGCTATGCTGACTTTAAATGTAATGTTACACTAAACAGTTCGACAGCATCTGCAGAATAATTGGTTTTACAATTTCAGTTTTATTAGCTGACGCTTTGCAACTGCACAATCAAAGCTATCGAATCCACCTGAGATCGTGCTAGAACAGGAACCTCATGCCTGAATCCATCTGTTTGTGGGCTTGAAAAGAAGTAAATAGAAGATAAAGTAAATAGTAACAGGACAGAAGATGATGTGGATGGAAAAAAAAAAAAAAAAAAGATGGGGAATAATATGAAACAAGCGGCTGTCTCTGTTTTAAAGACTGTTTTGTTGATCCACCTCGTCCTCTGCTCTATAATTTAATTATTTAGTTGTGAAATTACATGTTGAACCAACTGTTTTCCACGTTAACAATTTATACACAGCAGCAACATTTTTTTTTTTTGTCAGTGCAAGAAGCATTAAGAAGAAAAAGGGGAAGTAAGGGTTAACCGCCCTTTGATTATAATATCCAGTTGAAATGAGCTGAGACCAACAGCTCCCTAAAAAACTAAAGGAAGAAACCCTTAATCACACTAAAACCCAAGAGTCTAAAATGACTGGTGTAGTAAATGTGCAAAAACAACAAACACCAGTGTGTGCACATATTCACAGAGATCCACAGGGGGGCATATTTTACATAGTTCAGAAAATTAAATTCATGCCTCATAAAACTTTTATCAGCAGCACCCAAATCACTGTTAGCAGCCTGAGAATTGCTCCCTCCTTCCTCTGTGCTTAACTAAGCCTCGGTATATAGATATAATGTGTGTGGGTCACAATCCGTCAGCGTTCCCTGACTGCAGGTTAATTCTCTTCTCGCTCCCTCTGTGTTTTTTCTTCACACCGAAGTGTAACTTCAGGTCTCCAGTCGTCACTTAGTCAGATTCATTTCCTTCTCCGACATCTGAAGAATCCCTTAATACTGCACTCATTATCTCGGCTCATCCTCACGGTGCTTAAACATCCTTTACTCTTGATTCTTCTGCTATTGCTGCCTTTTGTTTGGCTAGTTAGTGTCGGGCAGCTCATTAGAAACTGTCTGAAGACTTGGTACATGTTAAATATTAACTCAGGCTGTGATTACCGAGCAGTGTCCGCAGTAACTTCTATTTCATCTATGAGATTAATAGTGAAATTTCCACATACGGTATTTTCAGTATTTCAAGTAATCTTCTTTATATTTCAAAATAAGGACTTTATAATGAGTGTGTGCACTTTTTTTACCTAATATTTTAGCAGGGTTCAGCCAACATGTCTGTTCTAAATGACTAATGGGATCTGAGGAAAAGCTTTTGTTTTACATTTCTCTGAGAGTATGTCTAGGAGTGGTTAATGGCATGACTCAGACTGTTATATAGCTCCTAAGCGGGACTCCATCCTACATGTGTTTCCTCTGTGTGTGACAATAGATGCATATATTTTTCTGATTAAAAAAACTTTTAGCCCCCTGTGGCTGGTAAGTGACAACTTAATAGAAGGCTATTTTCTGTAGGCCAACCCCACTGAGGAGGTATTGTGCTGTTTGCCAGAGCTATGGGAACAATTTAAATTAGACAATTTAATATGGTTATACATATGAGAGGGAGAGGGGGCAAATACAAATTAACTGAGGGGAGGCACACAGCCAGAGTTTGTAAATCAGTTAAATTGAAATTCTGCAGCTTTATTTTCTGCTTGACAACCAGTTCATTAATGCAGCCTGGACTGTATGACAAGACAACCTTTCAAGAAATTATGATCACTCTACTTAGTCAAGTGCCAATTAACATTCAGGAAATACAGAGAGTAGGAAAAAGTGCTTGTCACTAGTTTTCGTGGAGACAGTTTTCTAATTGCTTTCAGCGTTGAAGGTTTTGGAAAGGTCTTCATGACATGAACTGAATTTAGGTTCGTTACGGTCGGTCATTACAGCACAAAGACTGGAGCAGTAGCCCTAACTGTTGGATAAACTTCATACACACATTTTTATTGGCATTGTTCCTGTGCTAATGAATAACCTGCAATAACTTAGCACGTTATCTAACTGGTCAAAATCTTTATATGTGCAACACCTTGGTTTATGATCAGACACCTGTAAAACCAGTGACAGCTTCAGCTTGTGTTTACTGCCAATTAGAAAGCAGCATGCTAGTGCTCTAAATTCATCAAGTGCTAAGAAATGAGGCTGGGCTGTCGGGTAATTTTGGCATCTTTTTTTTTTTTTTTTTTTTTTACGTAATGTTTAATTTAAATCACTGCTGAGACTAAGTAGCAGCAGCCTCACAGAGCTGCTAGGATTTACATTGTCCACTAGATAGTGTGGGGTCTGCCTGGGCCCTATATTTCATCCCAGTAATGGGACCCACACTGGGCCGCCCTAACAGGACATGTTAACTGTTGGGCCCATAATTAAAGTGGTCCCTGTGCAGTGGGTATTGTGTGGGCATACTGAGGGGGTAAAATGGGAACACTGGGATGTCCTCGTGCACCGTCCAGCCCTGAAACCTTGAAAATGAGGTATTTCACTAAAAGATAACCTACAGAATATTAGTGATTCCAACAACGAGGGCCTCATCAGTGGAAGCTGTCTGCGTCAGTCAGAATAAGTCTTGAGATCGACCAATCACAATGGGCCTTGAAATAATTCCGGTCAGAATGGGTCATACAGTCTTAAAAGGACAAAACTGCTGTGGGACCCACATGGGCAAAACCCACAAAGGGTCCAAGTGGGATTAATACGCATCTGCCCACAGTAAACCCACAGTGGGCTCACGTGGGCGTGTTTACTGAGATATTACATGTTTCTTTTTGCAGAATCAATATACATTCAAAGATAACCTTCCCTTACAAATAAGAATGATAATATTAACTTCTTAAATTTGAATCTCCAAATAGTAAGCAATCCTGAAAAGGTCACTACCAAAAATACAGCAGTATGTCAAAATACAGCAGCTCTCTCCAACTCTCTTATGTGTGTCACATGAAATTATATTCCTTTGCAAAGGGACACTGTGAGGTCCAGAGGGTCTTTGTGGGCCGACTAATGCCTCTTTTCCATTATACAGTTTTAGCACTACTCGGCTCTGCTCCACTCGACTCGACTGGGTTGTGGCCATTTTCTGTGCTGGCTTTTGATTGATGTTTCAGTTCTCCTAATTTAACATAATGCCGTCCATCCAAACGAGACCATGCATATGCGAAATTATGTTTCCAGGAGAGATTAGATGTGTGTAGTACTGTACCTTTCCTCAGTTGGCACTGTATATTACAATTACCAGGCGTAAATGAATGGGCTCATTAAAATAAGACAGAAACATGCATTGAACATGTATCCCCTGCCTGTTAGACCAGTGAACCAAAGCTACAGAGCTTTATCTTATTAAAAAGTAATAAGACACCAGCAAAAAGCCACAATGCAGGGACTAGTACCAGGGTACGGTTCCAGTTGGTGTAAAATAAGGAGACACAAAGACATTTTGTTGTCGATTTGAGAAAACGGTGATCCAATAAAGGTTTTTTATGTCCACAGCGTTTGTTTTTCAGATCAGCCACTTATTTAATGCTTACGAGTCAACTGTTGTAGAAAGCCATTAGCAGTAAACTCAAACTGATATTCTTCATGAGTGACAGATTTATAGAGCGGGAAGCCCACCTGCCCTGGACTCAGAGGAGGGAAGAGGGACTCTCTTTCCGCAGTGACTCCCTGCGCTGTCAGAATTATTTATGAATGTAAATACTGCTTCCTCTGCCTCGTAATTACTTTAAGAGTGCACTTCAATTAGAGTAGCTAATTAGTGTTTATCGTGTTTATGTTTTCCTACCCTCTCTCCCTCGCTCTCTTTTTCCCTCTCTTTATGTGTTTGTGCTTCTCTGTCTGTGGCCCTTCATCTTTAACATCTGCTGCTGAAAACTGCCCATGTAATTTCTCTCTTTTTTTTTTTTTTTTTCAATTAATTATGTGGCGTAATTTAATATTTAAATGAGTCGGCTTTGAAGTGTAGGAGTCATTAGGCTTATCTACTTCAGCTCTCCTTGACTCATGGGAAGCCAACAGGGGACGATTTGCTGCTTCACATACAAGCTTCATGTTTTTAACACTTTGACCGTGACTACAGGACTTTGTCTGTTTTTATCTCTAGTAAAGCGTTTGTGGCATAAATGGTCGTGCTGCTCAGTGACCAGCCTCCAGCTGAGAACGTGCGTAAATGTGTGAGTTCTCCTGTAAAAGAGCAGTGGCCTCTGAGTGAAACTACCCTGAATAAGTAAAGGCTTGACGGTACCTTGCAGCCCCAAGATCCTGTAAGTTGTGAAATAGAGCCTCCACAGATCAGACTTGTTCGCCATTATCCCATTATCCTGTCACCCAGGGTTATGTTTTTGGGGTCGTGGTTTGTCCACTGTCATAGCGCTGTCGCCAGACCATTACACGCTCTGTCATTATGAGATAATTAATGTTGTCTGCTTCATCGGAGAGTGGTCATAGTGTCTTTTGTGCAGCCTCACACTAGTATTTACTCTGATGGCAAGGAAACAGTCCTCCTTAGGGTTTTTTTTGGGAACATTAACTGGGCCTGGTGTAATGGGCGATATGCGCTTGTGGGATTTGGAAAACAGCACAAAGTGCGAAAAAGAAACTGTCAAGGTTGTTAACATTGTTAGATATTCAGTTCAGTACCGCTCTAGTCACTGTACCCTTTGTGAAACAAATTCATGTAAAAACTAAACCTTTTCATTACTTTTTAAACAACATTCAAAATGTGCAAACATTCACGGGTTGTATTCTGTAAACGGCGTCTTGGGATTGGATTTTGGGGTTTGTTTATGGCCTTGTTTATCCTTCAGATGCAGTGAATGAAAACAAAATTTAGATGTTTTATGAGCAGCACTTCTCAAACACTTTGCCCTCTGTCCCTGGACAGACTGGACTGTTTGTGACTCCTTTTTATAAGTTGAACACTTTATATATTAAGCTAAGAGACTTTCCCTTTTCTGGGCGGCACGGCGGCGCGGTGGTTAGCGCTGTCATCTCACAGCAAGAGGGCTCCTGGTTTGAATCCCATTTGCCTCTGAGTGTTACCCCTGTGACTGTGGGTTTTCTCTGTGTACTCGGCTTCCTCCCACAGAGCAAGGACATGTAGTTTGGTGTTAGGACCCATCCAATATTTCAGAAGAAAATAAAAATAAAACTTAATTATCGAGTCTGAACAATAAGTTTGTGGTAACACAGTGTTTTTAATTACTTGCCATCACATTAAGCATTTGGATTTATATGATGTGATCCTTTACGGATGTCCCAGTCACCAGATTAGGAACAATATCACATGGGAAAACTCGCTGGGACTAAATATTAAGAATAATCTTGGTGTTTCCTGATAATTCCTGCTAATATCTGGCGCCATTCCCTTGAAAAAATATCTGCATGGTCCCAGGATCTTCAGCAGTGTTTGTAGGATTATGTGTCCATATACTGAAAAATATCAAATATACTACAAAAAAGAATGTGTTTCTTTTGTAAATGAGCTTAAATTGCTAGTAAACCGTCACTTTATGCTAAAACTGAATGTGTGTTTCTCATGAAAACTCTCAAACCAGCAAAGAGCAAGCTGAAGTGACTGCCACTACCCACAATTCAGCCCTATAGACATGGAGAAGAGCTGGAAGTAACTGTGTTAATTAACTATTAACGTATAACCACATAAACTGACAAATACCATTAAAACATCACATTTAATTAGCTGCACTTTGGGTTTTTAAGGAATTCCAGAAAGTGATATTTTTCTGAGATGTAATATTTTTCAGTAAAAACCTTCAACCTTTATACCGACAGCATTGTTTGGGCTGCAGGATGCAGTTTGTCTCAGGCTGATCAAACTGAAAGCACTGAATATAAATATATCTCAAGCAGATGAAATACAGCCAAGTGGAGCCTGGTGTGTGTGTGTGTGTGTGTGTGTGTGTATTTGTAAAAGCACTTTTAGCATTGGCTGCAGATGTATAATCAGGATTCCTGCAGGTTGTTGATGTGGCCTCTTCATATGATGAGTCGATGGGATGAAGGATGAGGACAGAAGGGCAGGTAAGCACTCTGTAGGATGTTGTGTCTGTGCACAGTATGTTCTCTGTAAGCCAGACAATAGCTGCCATTGTCATGTATTCCTGTGGGTGATCTCTCCACAGAAGCAGACTGTGTTTTATCGTGTGCATCTTTTAAGTCAGCATCCTACTCCTTCATAAAGGTCCCTTCCTGGAAAAGAGACAGAAAGCTTTCCAAAAAATTGTTTTTGGACTGAATGAAAATATATTTCCAAGCATAATATAAAAAAAAAAATTTAAAAAAATGGCAGAATTTATTTATAGAGCACTTAAACCACAGTTATAAAATGCTTTACAAATGCACACAAGAAAATAGAATAAAAGCAGGATAATACAGTAAACAAGAGTGCAGATCATTTAATGCATTTTGGTAAGGAGCTCGGAGAGTGCTTGTGCTGGGGATGAGGTTAAAAGACCAGAGTTGTATTAGACACTTACTATTAAAGGCTTTAAATATAATTAAAATGATCTTAGAGTGGATTTTATAAGGTACCGTGTGACACTGCCAGGACTGAAGTAAAACGTTTAGTGCTGCTCAGTAGACACAGTGCCACGTTTTGAATCCACTCAAGACATTGTACAGACAAGATACTGTACAGTAGTTTATTTACAGTACATGTGTATTTTAAAGGTTTCAGCCATTTTTAGCCAACGTCTGTGTTAACACTTTAGTTTAACTCGTCTGTGTAGCATTAATAAGCAGGATATGAACATGTAATGAATGGTAATAATGCATTTACTGTTGCAGTTGTCTCTTGGGTGTCAACCATGGGACAGAGCAGCGATCTGTCCAGGGCCACGCCTCAGTGGACTGGGGTTGGGATAAGCAGGCAGAGACGATGTGATGATGGAAGCTGAGGCCAAACTTTAGTTCATGTGTTTTGCTACTGACACATCAAGGTTCACGTGAGGGTTTATCTTAGTTTGGCCTTGAGAAAAGGTTTGTGACAGTTCTCTGGTGAGTCTTAGTTTTTCTAATGAGCACTCCTGGTTAATTATGAAACAACAAAAACACCAGTCGATGCAGAGTTTCCCACTGCCTTGTCTGCATAGACAGGGAAAGAATATTAATGGAGAGCACAATATCGTCTGTTGTTTCTCTGTTGATTAACATGAGTATTAACCAGAGAAATTGAATAGAAGAAGAAAACTCTTGAATGAAAACCATATTATTGAAAAAGGACAATAGTAATTGATGCATTTTCCTCAATCACCCTTTTGAAAAGCCTCTTCTTCCTGAATAAATGAATTTATGAGCCAAAATAATTAATGCAGCTATTGGCTGCATCAAAGTATGTGTCCAGAAATCCACCACTGTGTTAAATTATTTACTTTTTTTTTTAGTTACAGAATTTCTGCCATTTATTCTGTATGTTTCCAAAAACATAATAGTTGTTGAAGCACAAACAAGAGAGACAACAGGAGAGGTGAAGTATTAATACACAACACAGAATAGGGAGCAGCTCTCTGTGATCACCATTATTCAATAATGTATAATCCCCATACCTATTATTTGGATTCCATAACATAAGCATGTGGACCGCTTCGATCTGGGCGCTCCTGCTCCATCCTCTGTACAATAATTGTTTGTTCTGGCTGGCTGAGCCCATGTATCTCCCCCCGATAATGCTAAACACAATTTCCCCAGGAGCGGACTTTGCTGAGAAAAACCTCTGCAGTCCATTTCCCAGTAAAGGGCAAATTAAAGAGAGGAAAAACAAGCCCAACCACATTGAACATGTTGTGTTCAGCCTATTATTATTGGATATATATTTCTATTTTAAAGGGCAATTCAAGGATATATGTTCAATTAAGATCTATTTTTACATGTCTGCCATCGTGGCAAATAGGTTCTTAACCTTCACAATGTCCGTTCTGTTCATTGCTGCCATTTTTTATACAATACATAGAAAATACTGAAGTTGGGTGGCTGGGTCCACTTCTGTCAGTCCCTCGCTTCTGTCATGTCCTTCGTGGACTGATTTGGGGATGTCATGCACAAAAACACACAGTTGCTGGATGCCGTGGATCACCGCAAGTGCTCTGTCATACTGGGGAAGCTGGTGGGTGTCCCTCATTGATCACCAGCAGGCAGCCTTTCCTAGCGTGAACCTGAACAGAGAAGCAATTGGAAAACCCCTATTGAAATGTCCCTGTTGTGTATAGATGTCTGAGAAGAGGAATGACAAATCAATAATGTTTGCTATTAAGTTGCTCTTTTTTCCTTCCTTCTTTTCGGCGCTTGGGGGATGGGTAGATTAAAAAATTGCTCCCTGTCAGGTGCGTTTGCATCTTGTGGGTTTCAATTTATCTAAGGTCCAAAAATAAAGAAATTTCTGCCTCCCCCGTCGCCTTGAGCTCGGAGAAATAAACAGTCGATATTTGCTGCTGGAGACCTGTGAGAGGACGTGCACATAAATCACCCAGCATGCACCTGTCCAAAGAATCAGCCACAGAGTCCTGTGTCATCGCATTTAGGATCATGCTGCATCTGAGGCTCCCCTTCATCTTTGAATCAATGTGCCAGTGGTCACTCAGACCTGCAGTGGCAGTCCTGCTAGAAGGGCCAGAAGATGAAAATTACTTTTCCATCATTTCCTATCATGCTCCCATAGCAGCCTGTTTCCCTCCACCGTATTTTCCAGATTGTAGGTTGCACCAGAATATTGTTCGCTTTTAGCAAAAAACAACCTTCTAGAAAAGAAAAAAAACATAGATAAGTCACTTCAGAGCATAAGTCTCATTTCTAATTATACTAATTACTGTCTAAACAAGCTGCCTACCTGCAGTGTAGCTCTTTCTTTTGGGGGGCATTTTCATTTGAGTTACACTAGGAGTTAATAAATGGTTTTACTGTTTCAGCGGTATAGTATTATCTTCACCTGAGTCTCAAGTGCCCTCTCTGATGCTATTGACTACTCGACAGAATTAACACATGTAAGTCCCTTTGTTATATGATTCACAGGACAAGCCCGAGAACTAAAAAAAGCAGGACTAATTTATAATACGGTGCTTTATTGCTGTTCTGATGTAGACTGCAAAGTACGTATGTACGTATAACAAGGTATGTTATTCGGTTGTGTGGTGAGGTTTCATTTCTTTTGGCAAGAAAGTGCTTCTGATCATAAAAATGTTAATTACAAACTGAGATCACGCAGAGTTTTGTTTTGTTAATTGAGGCGATCAAACATAAAATAATTAACCAGTTCACCTAGTTTTTAATTAAAACACTTTCCTGCTTTGGCCTGTAAATGTGGAAACCATAGACAGCCTTGGCTAAAAGCAGCTGTGGGTGTAATGGTGATCTGAGGTTTGCTATATCTCCAGCTGACAAGTGAAAGGGCATCCAGCAGGGAAAATGAGTTGGCCATTTCTGATGCCCTTTTGTGAGATGAATAAGACCTGTCCAGAAATACAACAAGAGTCTCGCATCACATCCTGTGTCACTGAGGGCCAGTCTGCTTGGAAGAGCCTCTAACTCCTGCCATTAGGAGAAAATGGGCCTAAATGCCCAGCTCTGCACAACTGATAGGCTTCCACTGACCAGAGCAGTCATGCTGAAACAACAGGTTTATATACCATTTCTCACATAACTGTGTGGCTGCTGCTTTGTGTCCTGCAGTAGTATAATGTGTAAAGTTACAGTGCAATCAGTTAAATTTAGTGTAAGATTATGTAAATGTTTCATATGAAGTCTGTAGTACATAATCCAAGACTTTTTCTTTTGGAAATATGCAAGAAAACAGTGGAAAATATGTTACTGCCAAGCATGAGTAATGCCTGTGAAACCAGTGTTTTGTCTCGTAGTCTAATTGTTTTATCAGTGGAATATTCATTGGAGTGGAATACGGACAGAGGGCTGGCAGGAGAAAAATGGAGATTCATATGGGATAATGGCTTCCTTTCTTCCTGCTTTTCCTATCTGCCAGTCTGTCTGTCGGCTCCTCTCTCTCTCAAACACACACACACCTCTCTGGTGACACACACAAACACTTTCAGAGGTCCTGACAATCTGTTCAGTCATTCCCTTTCCGGGTCTTTGTACAGCTCTCCGAGGTCTAATTATCAGTGACAGAGGACTTCACCCACTTGAACAAATGACAGCGCATAAAGAGTCGTCCCTCCTTCACCTCAGCAAGCAGGAGGCGTTAATGTAAGAGCCCTATAACAGTTTGTGCGTTGAGAGTTAATAGACGAAAATCTGTTTCTGCCTTAAAGTGATGGAAAGGCAGAAGGATGAGAGCATTAGTGAGATGAGGGAGTCGTAATGTTCAGTGGCACACTTTTAATTGAAAATGACATTTAATAGAGAGTCACATACTGTGGATGGATAGCTTTCATTATTGTGGTGTCGTACAGATCAGTATTAAGTGACCCGGTGAGTGCCAAGGATGTAGACCGATGGCAAACTGTAAAACAAAACTGCAGCACACACTCCTTCGGATGCCTTTTCAGGATCATGGGAAATGCTGTTTCTATTGGAAATGTGTCCAGAGATTGGCGTTGTTGGACATCGAACATGGCATCTCATTTGAAGCAACTGCAGCCAATGCCTTTGTCTCTACTTTGTCCGATTAATGTTGTATGCGATGCTTCTTTCTGGTCCCAGCTGTTATCTGAACTTAGTCATTTCCGCATTTAAGATTACAATATGTACAAGTTCCTTCCTTCTAAGTCCTGCGGAACAGACGAGTGCCATTATATGAGTCATATAGGTTATTAAGAGGGTATAATTAAGAGGTCTGTTGCAAAGTCTGCTGTACTTGTCACAATGAAGGAAAAAAAACAAAGACTGAAAGTATCTGCGAAGCCCAGATCTTTTAGAAAACCAGACGGTGAAGAGGATCCAAGATGAGACAAGAACTGATCGAAATCTATTTCACAAACGTCTGCTCTCGACTTTCTCTTCTCCTGTACCACTTTGTGCTACCGAACCTAATTTATTCACTTGGCATAGCTTGTGCAGCATTGCTGTATTAGAAAGACTGGAAGCTGTGAATTGCATTTATCAGCTGAAGGAGTTAATGACAAGCCAGGTAGGAGGATACGAAAACCTTGCTTCAACAGTGAAAGAGGGAATGCAAAGTTAATCTAAAAGCAGTGGGAGGCGTACACTTCGGTACATGATAGGAGCAGGAGGAAACAGCGTATACTCCATGCAAGCATAGATTTTCTGCAGAGATCTTAATGAAAACCCCTGATGAACATTGACGTTCTTGATGCCCTGTTGTGCTCTGCTGCCTCTGCCTAGATAACTCTTATCAATGCTTTATTAAACTTAAAGATAATAGCAGCTGCTAACGCTGCCATTATGCAGAATCTGGAGCTGCACAAAAAAGATTATAGATGCATGATGTGTAATATACCCCAGATCACGGGTATATCGCAGGTTTACAGTATAACTCAAAGCTGTTGCCTTATGTTGTTAATTCATCAATAGTTGTTATTATTTGTGTTGCTGTCAAGGACGGTGTCCGGAGAGCCGTCAGATGGTTAGTTTATTTGTAGAAATCAAACAGACAAGATATAATGTCTTAATTGTGTTAATTTGTTTTAAACCATTTGACAGAACCAGGCCAGCTGTTTCTCTCTGCTTCCAGTTTTTTTATGCTAAACTATTTTAGTTCTGCCTTCATTTACTGCATAGACATGAGTTGAATTTTAATACCAGTCATATTCCCATTTTATACTCATAGTAATGAGATGATTAGTTTAATAAGTAATGAGTTTATCACCAGTGTATTGAAGAAAGTAGCTCTACCGAATTAGGAAAAGAAATTGCTCTCTGACACACTACAGGTCTTTATCCAAATATCTAAATTTGTCTTATGTTCTATTTAGGAATTTAATTTATTAAAGAAAACCATCCAGATATGTACAGGAACTGACGTATTCGTGTTCTAAAGCTCTCCGTGTACTGCACATGCCTGTTCTCTGCAATACCGTCGGAGTACTGTGGAGTGGAAAAAGGCGGATACTGTCTATGTGGCATGAAGATGAGGTTTCATTATGTGGTTAGTCATTTGTGCTGGTTGCTAATGTCTGGTCGCTAGTGGGCTGCACAGCTACGGACTGAATTAAAAGTCTAATCACACCAGAATGAGGGGAGGTCAGGTTCTGTACCATATAAGCAGAGAAGACTGATCTGTGCCAGAGGGATGCACACAGTCCACTCACTGTCAATCACGCATTCCTCATAGTTATTCATTCATGCTTTCACTGCATCCTCCAACACACACGCAGTAGCCTCTCCGTCTCAGAGCGTAATAGCAGCGTGATTATTTCCTATTGGCAGGATCCAACTTGGTAGCAAACAGGCCCCAGAGACAGCTATGTGTCACATATCATTACAGCAACGTGGCATGAACGGAAAGTTTTATGGTGCATGCATCCGGGGGGGTCTGTTACCCAGTGACGGGCTTTGTTTTACACTCCGAGGCACAACGCACTGACCAGTGAGCATCCTAATATGCACGTGTGGAAGCACTTTGAGAGAATGTGTCACTGAAAGTTTCTTAGATGCTAAAAAACCTGCTCAGTGACAGAAAGATCAGTAGCTGCAGTCAAATCGAGTGCGGGTCAGAGTTTCTTGTTTGAGTACATGCTCATCTCCCACTGATGCTGCAAGCGAGTAAATGACCCATATAAGACGTAAAGCAAACGGAGGAAATAATTAATGTGTTATTCCCTGACACGTCACATGCGTCTTAGAAAATTCTGTGTAGAGAATAAGACATTTTGTCAATACTTTCTAAAAAGTTAAAATACACAAACTAAAGTGAACTAATGTTTACAGGTACTCATCATCTTTACTCAGAGATATTGCAGTTGTATATGTTTTTTTTTTTATAAAACTTACATCTAAAAAAAATCCAAACTGTAAAAATCAGTGAAGTAAACACCTGTTAAAGGTGCCGAAGATTTGTGTGTGTGTGTGTGTGTGTGTGTGTGTGTGTGTGTGTGTGTGTGTGTGTGTGTGTGTGTGTGTGTGTGTGTGTGTGTGTGTGTGTGCGCGTGCAGATGTGGCTAGCGTGTTGCTAGCTAATCCCTGAGTTGTTCCTCCATTGAGGATGAGAGGGCTCAGTGGGGTTGATAGAGATGCAGGTAAATAATCTTTAAGCTCTATATAAAGCCTGAATCATTTCTGTTGAGTTTGAACATTTCAAATCCCCGAACTCAACAGCGAGTTCAGAGACAGGAGAGGAACAGGGCTCCGCTGGTTCTGTGGAGAGAGGCCAGACAACCTCTCAGCTCACGACTCCTCCTTACTTCAAATGTAATTGTGAGGCTCAGAGAGCACAAGCTTCACACTCTGATTATAGCAGTAATTATCCTCAGTATCCAAAAACACAATAAGCACATAACTGCGCTGAAACCGTATAAGGACGAAATAGCGATGGTTTTTATTTCCTGCAGTTTCCAGATTTGATTATTTTCATTGTGTGGAGAAACATTATTCTCTCTTATTAAAACAGAAACGTCTGTCTTCCTCTGCTGTTCCCTCTGCATGTTGTTATCAGTAATGCTCACCTGCCAAATAATTTACTACTCTTTAACTTTGTTTAAGGCATTAGGAGTCGTTCCTTGCCTCCACCTGTGAGCTGTGAGCTGTTTTTCATGCTTGTTAAACACACAAACACACAAACACACACAGGCTGCCTCCTCTGTGAGTGCCTGAACAACACTAAAGCAGTGAGGAGCTGTCTGATGCCACCACTAGAGGCCAGTGCAATGGGAACTATAAATAGGCTGTTTGGCTGCACAACAGTCACCAAATGGATTTCTAGTGAATGAAAGGGAAAGTTTGAGGCTCCGCTCTCACGCACACACACATACCTGAAGCCAACAAATAAAAAGTGATTTGGAACAGCACTTACTTGTGTTACAGAGGCACAGAGAACTGAATCCAAAATAAGAGCCAAACTTTGCTTCACAAAATGAAACCTACTTTGTGCGAGTGAACATTTTCAGTTCAGCTGTTTCTGCTTTTTTTTTTTTTTTTTTTTTTTTTAACAACTCTTATTGAGTCCCAGGGAACATAAGTTACTGCTTGCACTTTAGGGGAAATTAAATATAGCCTGGGAGTAGAAATAGTGGAGAAAACTGAAATATGGATTCAGTAGGCAGAGTTTTGCTGATATATTACTTTTGTTTATCTCTCTTTCATCGCTTTCAGCTTGAACATAGACTGAATAAATATTATAATTATTGTAATTAGGAATTAGCCTGTCATACTGTGGAACTTGCATTTATTTGAGGGAAATTGTTTCGGTATCTTAGTCTAAGTTTCTGAACAAAAACAAGTGAAATCAAAGTTAGCACTGGAGAACAAACAGAGTGGGTTGGCTATAATTATTCTCTCAGTACATATATAACACATACCCAGTTATCATCTGGCCTATTTATTACCATCTTTGGCTCTTCTTTTGTTAGAAAATGTAAAAGGATTTCCTTTTTGCCATCTCCTTTTTATTCCATCAGCCTGGTATGTTAATCATCCCATCTGTTGTACTATTTTGCCCAAGATCAACTTTTTAATTCTACTTTATTTTTTATTTTCTGTATTTATTATCACTGTTCTGAATTACTGTCCTTCTGTTGTACTGATCATCATCTGCTCAGTTTTTTTTTTTTTTAATTTCTCTCGATTTTGAGCATTTTTTGTGACTGAGTTTTAAAAATAAAGGCTTATTATTTTGTATTTATTTCTTTAATTTGTCCTTGCACTCTGTTTCTGGACCCTGCTGGCATCGGTGTCGTTTTGAGACAGCTACCCCAAATCATGCTCATGTCAAACACATCATGGCATCCACCCTGGTGCCCCTGAGCACAAACCTTCTTCCCCCGTTATTGAGTTTGAGGGTCAAAGTTCTCAGCTCTGTGGAGTAAAAGTGGACGTAAGAAGCAGGTGTTCTCTGGAAAAGAGTGAACTATGAGCTCGATTAACATTTTACAGATGATTTTGTTCAGCTGTGGAAGTGTTGCCACATTTACATCAAGGCTGGGTATTCATACAGTCTAAAAATAATATAACAAATGTCAGAGAAATTATTTTGAGTTTAAGCGTTTTGCAGCGTCCACATAAATGTCATCCTCCCTCCTTTCAGGTGGTGATATAAGCACGCTCTTGCTCTCTGTGAAGCATGCTGCAATCTCTCCACCAACTCTAGTCAGGCTGTGCTCTGATTGCACTGTCATTGCAGAAGTGAGGTGAAGCTGAATAGAAGGTGTGAATAAAAATGAGTTTCTCCTTTATGAAGGCTCTTTTATGATCACTTTCTGGAGCTATTTTGCAAGGCAGAGGCACATTAGTGGGCAGATGATCTTTAGCGCCTGGTTAGGACTTCACCGTGCTGACCTTTAGGAAAATCTCAAGATTATTCAGTAAAAGGAATCGCAGCTGACTAACAGCTGTGGCATGATGTTGCTTTGAGCTAAGACTAACACTAACACTGCAGCATGACACAACACTGCAGAAATTTCAATTGAATTTGATCTGAATTAAATTCAGAAGTGGAAGTGAAGCTAACTAAAGTCTGCAAAAGAAGTTTGTATCTCAAGATTTTGTATATTTGTGCCATGATGCACTAATTTACATAATATATTTAGATTCATCATGAGATATTGTTTCAAGTACCTATCATCATAATGAATATGCATTCATCAGTCTACCTCTAACTTCAGACTCGTATCGTATCAAGAATAAGAGGATCCAAACGCTGCGATTAATTTATTTTTTTGTGATTTTTGAGGAAAACCTTAAAATCAAATCAAATTCTGTCCCTTAAAGGAGAAAAAGTTCCCTGGACAGACAACATGGTTTTTGGTAGACAGGTGAACGAAATGTGCAAGTTCCACTTACACACAGAGCAAGGTCAGTCCAGAAAGCAAAGCAAGACGCGTGAGGGCACATTCACCGAGAAATGCTGGCAACTCTCTTTGAAAGAGACGAGTTTGTTCCTTCGGTTTTTGTTTTTTTTTTTGAGCTTTAGATAAATCAAATAACAGCAGTGAAAAATAAGACTTGGTGGAAAATGAGAAACAGTACAGCAGACATATTCACTTTGTGAATGGAAATGTGAACTGAGGGTTTTCCACAAAACAAACGAGCCTTTGAGAATCATTTCTGTTCAGCTATTCTCACAGTTGCTTCACTCATCATCATGCTGTTTCAACTCTACTAGTACTTGCGTGTAAACCTATTGGGCACATTCTTTGAATAACCCAACTTGATAAAACAATCAAAAGTGAATATTTTCATGTGCTGTGCTGCTCCGGAGAGGTCTGAACTCAGCCATCCACATGTTTTTACTCTCTAGTGGTACCATGTACTGTAGATGTGTAGTACTGTTTAGATTTCTGATTTTCTCATATATAAAGCACGTTTCTGACGGGTATATGGATATATGTCTGTGCTAGATGTCAGCTGGTCCTGCAGATAACGTAGGAATTATATTATAATGATATAATATTATATTATAATTATTATCTCCGATCACTGATGTGAACCCACCAGGGATTTTGCCTTTATCATTTGCAGTTATCATTGTCCTGTCTCAGCCACTGGCCAAGTGAAGTCACTCACAGCATAGAAATAAAAACTTCAGCCCTTGTTGAGAGACTTTCATTTCTCAGGCAAACATATTAAGCTGCATTTAAATTTCTTTCATACATGATGTAAAACCAGAACACTTACTCCGCTTTAATCTCTCAATTCCATTAATCAGCTGTAAAGCATTCATTTTCGTTTGTACAAGTTTTGCAGTAGATTTAAACCCCCACTCACATTCAGACTGAATTTACAGCTCTAACAGCATTAAATAATGACCTTCCAACTCACTGGCTATTACCACCGATCCACCAACACCCTGCTTTGGGTCTGCATCTATTAGAAAGCGTGAGAGCACCAAGTACTCTAAAAACACTGTCTGTGGAAACTGTCAAGCGTCAATTCTCCTATTCCCTCGGTCCTTTTATTCACTTGGTTGAGTCTGATTGATACTGCAGTACACCATTCTCTTTTAATCCTATGCATTTTTAAAGAACTAGTGCAACGCTCGCTGGGAACTCATTTCCAATGATTCTAACCATATTGTAATAAGGCAGAGACAGTGCTGGCGTTGCACTTTGTATTGATTCAAGGCAGAGGTCTGTGAATTGTGATTCATTACAGAATCCTGCAAAGCAAAATAAAGAACTAAAACAGCCTCTTGTGTTGGGAAGTTCCTAGAGATATGTGATGAGTGCTCCACGTCCACATTTCCCCCTGCTAAAAATGTTCTTTTAAAAAAGTAGATCACTCTCCACTGGTGCTTATTGGATGATCTTCACATTTCATGCAAAGACATTGGATTATTTGGAGTATTTAGAGTTAGCATTATGCAGCTGCTTTGTCAATATCAACTGCATATTTCAGCGCACAATAACCCAGTGAGAGGCAAAAACTGTTTGCGGGTTATGCTGAATATTTTAACACCCCTTCATATTGTTGTTGCACCGAAATCGCAGTTTCATCTTAACACGCCTGTAGCAGCTTCATCTCTCAAATCGTTCCTCCTGTTGGGAGGAGTGTGTTCCATGGAATCATTTGCATATGGCAATCACTGAATTATTAAATAGTGTGTCACAGGAGATGCCATAAATACACACATTTTCCTTTGTATACACACACAAACAGAGGAATACAGCCCAATTGGACAGAGTTACACAGCATTTGCAGAGACACCAGCTTAAAAACTCTGATCATTATCTGGAGAACCCCCACAGCTGAAGCCTCTGAGGAATATGTGCTGTTGCTGAGCGGTCTGATAGGAGCCTAAAATATAAACCCATCAAAACCTAGGAGAAGAAAATAATTTTCACAGTAAAAATACAGAGTTCACGCATTTAATGTGACTAATCTTAGTCGTTAACAGTTTTTATTGTACAGTGACAGATTAAATTGTAATTTACTTGTTTCATATGTTACTGCTAAAGTTACCAGTCATGGCGTCGCCGTGCTCTTGTTATCTAATTCAGCTGCACCTCTCTAACACAGAGACTGAATAAGATTCAGTTGGCATACACAAGACAGAAGCAAACACAAACTCAAAGAAGAAACGAGCCTTTCTTTGGCACCATCTATTTTCATTTGGCTGACAGCGAGTCTGAGTGTGTGACAGGCTCGGATGACGAGTGTATCTGGGCAGCCTTTCTAATGAGAGCAGGGAGTGGTCATCACAGCTTTAATCCTGGGCTCCTGGCAAAGGGAGCACCAAGAATCTTCTGTCCTGATGCTAAATAACGTCAGATTGTAATGAAGCGACACAAATTCATATCAATACTCTGGCTAGTACAGTATAAGGTTGCGACCCATGAACATGCAAGTTGGGATGCTGTCGAGAGATTGCTTTTTATGCCAGAGGGGAGATTATTGCAAACGGCCCGGGCCATTCACACTGAGCCACCCTGGAGAATAGCTTCCTCAGTTGAACTTATTTTTTTTTGTTATTTCCAGAAAGAGAGCTGTTAACATATTCATTGTGGCACCATTGTTAAGGCAAAGGCATTGTGCTGCCTGTATTTACTAACCAGCCCTGCTTGATAACTGTTGGAATAGTGTAAAAAAGCCTGTGAGTGCACTGTATACCAAAAACCAGATCCCCACAGGCAGTGTCCCTCTGTATCTCTTTCTCCTTCTCTTCCTTCTTGCCGCCCGTCCTTTAACTTTGTCTCTCTTGCTGGCTCGCCACATATTCATGTTTGATCACAGTTTCATATCACGTGTGCACCCACAGCTGTGTGGGTGTCTGCATGTGTTTGTTTGTGCCTGTGCGGTTCTCTGTGCTGTTTCCTTATGTCAACATCGTCGTGCACAACATCCGAGAAACTTAGATTAGATCAGAAATCCTTTGACAGATACGCCGTGTTTTAACGGTTTCCCTGCTGAGACGTGGCAGGACGTGTTACAAGCTCAGTCCTGTATGAAGACCTTGTTTGCTGTCTGACCTCTTACAGGATGTTTTTGCAGAACCATATTACGCCCACTGCGTTCGAGCTGTTTCACTTTAATTCAGCCACTTATGTCCAGATGAGCTTGTTTGATTTTTTTAACTCAGAAAATCTTATTGAGGTCTTTTTCACGAGGGAGGAAAAAGCATAAACACCTTATCTGTGGAGCTTGTAAGGAAACGTGTGCATGGAGAGAAGAGCCATATAAAACAAGAACAAGCAAACAGGAACTGGACGGCAATGATCTCCCGAGCCACCATGTTAAGTTCATTTAAATATCATTATTTTCCAGCAATAATAATGACACTTTCACCGTATAAATGTGCAATAGTTCTTCATTATTTCAGCAATACTGTCAACGTTAATATTCACTGGACAAGTGGCTGAACACTGGGTCCTCATCATCTCCCAGTGGGAGACCACAAGTCAATATCTGCACAGCAGCAACGCCACTGTGTGACGGAGGGGTTTGTTGTGCCTGCTGTCGTGCTCAAGGGCATTCAGAAAGATCTCTGAATCTGCTTTAAACAAAATGCTAACACTCAGTAAGAAGCTACAGCTTTACATCTGTTCACTCAATGTGCTTGCAGCCATGAATTCATATACTTGTTTGTTCATTTTTCAGAACAAGCTTCTTTCCTGCACAGACTCATTTTTAACACAGAACTGGCTGGGTGTATTCAGCCCCGTGGGTCCTCAAGACACTTTTGTTTGATTGGTGTGTAAAGCTAGAAACAGTGGAATATGGTATATCTTACACAGATGATACACAGTGAATAGGGCAGTGATTCAACACTTGATAAAAAAAAAAAAAAAAAAATCTAGTCATTACACGAAACAATATCCATTGCACAGTTATCTGGGTGAACAAGACATCGCGTCCAGAAGGATTTAAGTACCATCATCAAGTGCTCTCCTCCATTCCTGTCAAATCTAACCCCAAGGTGTGTAAGAAAATAATCTTAGTGTGACTCAATGCTCTTTCTTTTTGTCCTGTTAATGCTTGATTAACGTCACAGGCACTGCAGGAGAATTTCTTAGAATAAATATTGTCATCTTTTCAAAGAATAACTTAATTTTAAATATATTCCGAGGCTCATTTCTCATGTTGTTGCCCTCAGTTAAGATGTTTGATTTAAGCCTGAGTTGGAGTTAAAATTCTGAGGCAGAACAGCACAAGGATATTTTGTTATTTTAATTATTTATGGGGAAACCTAAAAGCACATCGACATCAATATTAAACTTCATATAAGGGCATAATGTAGAATATTTGTCCTGATACATGAAGAAATATTCAACAGAGCTGCAAAAGCACAGAGAAAAGATCAGCCAGGAGAAATCACGAGGTTCCTGGGTTAAAGTAATTCCTCTTTTCTTTTTCTTTTTCTTTGCTTTCTACATTTTTTTTTTTTCTACAAAAGCATCAACGAACTGAGAATCCATTCTCCAGACGTTAAGGTGTCTCTTATTACTCGTCGCTAAGGAAAGGAAAAGAGAATAGGTCCTTTTGCCTTCATTAATGCTGACTGGCTTCTCCTTCCTGCCCAGCTCAAAGAAGACAGAGGACAGGCCGATTTAATGTGAAGTAAAGTGATGCTGAGGCTGCAGTTGCAATCACTGTAGAGCACTGATGACTGCAGAGGCAGCCTGGGCTCAGCGTTAAAGAGCAGCCATTAGCCTCCTTTTTAATGAAGCTCGTCACATAATGATATCTATTCTTTTCTCTTTACCTCCAAAAGAAGAGAGGCACAAACTTCTTTACTCACAAAGAAGCTGACATCCTTTAGTGTCAATAGCTACTCTGGGATAGTTCAGAAATGAAAACCAAAACCGCTAAGGACCGTGCTGGTGCTTAGGATCCAGATGGCCAGAGCCCAGAGCGAATTCCCACAATGTGATTTTAAACATCACAACCAAAACAAACAAATGATAATGTTGTGTAGTCTGCCACATACTGATAAAGGAATATAGTTTTTAAACATCCACCTCAATGGACTCAAAAATAGCTATGCAACAAGGTTCATTATATTTCCAAAGTAACAATAATCCTCCCACTAAATTAGCTTAAAGTCAAAATGATTTGACAGCTAGTGAGGCTATCTAGGCTGAATTACCACAGCTAACTACTCCATTTGCCGATGAGCGTTTGGTTCTGCCAGACAGCCAGACAATGGAGAGAGCTGAGGATCGACTGAAGGAAGAGGCAGTGAAAAGGATCCTTTTCTTTGTCAACCTGGATCAGAAAAGGTGACCTGAGATGTGAGGTGCCACAAGACGTAATGACTTTTTCATCTTTAAGACACGGCCAACCTGCTGATGTGCCACCTGCTTTTAAATGCTTATGTTCATTTTTCTTTAACTTGTTCCTTACGTTGGCAAAGAAAACTTCCATTTCTCCAGTCACCTCACCTCGTTTTCTTCTGCAGTCACAGTGATGCACCCTGTCATCGGAGGCAGCTGGGACTGCACAGGCTCGGGTCCATTCAGATCCACTCGAGTGCCAGACAGATGACAGGCAAGGGTCTAACCCTAACCCTAACCCAGTCCGTTCCAGGTTGGGTCCTTAGGACTGAGGAAAACCTGTGAAAACCTCGCTCTGCATCATCACAAACCTTTGCATGTCACTCCCATGCTCTGGCAAATGTGGTTAGGTTAAGCAAAGCTTGCACTCGGCTGATTTTGCACATGCAGTCCAGTTATTTACCTGTGAAAAGACCCTGTGTTGCAAGAGGCGGCTAATGAAAGAGGAATAATGCTCTGGAGGTGTATTATAAGAAAAGGTAAGATCCACCTCTTATGGAATTTGAACCATATTAGAAAGTAAAAAATAAACACCTCAACTTTTTGGTAGTGCAAAATGAAATCCCTGGGGTGCCCTGTAAAAATATTCTGTCATGTCAAAGTTCACTGGGCTTTAGGTATTTTTTAGTATTTTGGCAGTCCATGTAGTTCAAATTTACAATCTGCCTTGGTGTTTTCAGACATTTGAGTTTTCATACAAATATTCAGCCTCCCATGCAGCCTTCATCTGTAATAATGGATTATGAAATTTCCAGTGCATTAGCAGTTTCCTTTCTGACTACTTTACACTGATCCAGTGTTTCTTTAAAAGGATACCGTCACAGGGACCAATTAACATAACAAGAGGCACTCTGCAAGCTAAATCCTTTCACTGAACTCAACACATTTGAACAACTTTGAATACCAGCATTCAGAGCTCCCCTAAAGAGTACTTTACTACTTTATTTTTTAAAAGGCTCATAATGCCCTAAACATTAAAAACACATTAGGTTACACATTATTTATAGTCAGTCAAGTTCTCGAGAAAAAGTCTTTGAAAAAGAGAAAAGAACAGTGAACTCAGACATTTGAATGTGCGAGTCACAATGTAGAGTTTCTTCAGAGTGTTCGGTTTCCTTTACTTGTCACACTTTATGTAGTAGACTTCATTTTACAAGAGAAAAATTGCAAAAGCCTAACTCCATAACCCATAATGACAAAGTGAAAATTTGTTTTTTGACATGTTTGAAATCTCCTGGGATTCAGACACTTACTTCAGTGTTTTGTTGAAGCCTCATTTGGCAGAAATTACAGTTATTATGATTACAGCTCTGACTCTTGGGTAAGGCTTTGTGTCGTGGCAAACAGTAACTAGAGGCAGAACTTAGGAAGTTATAGGATGGCAACTTTAACAGGCAAAGCAGCAGAACCACAACGGACCAATACCGGTTGACGCTGAGCATAGGTAACATCAGTGTCAGTCACATGTAAATGACGTTTGCATGACATATACACAAGTGAATGCACAGTGGTCAGTAATGTAGTTAGCAAGTGTGTGACTACCTGTCCTTTCTTCTGCTTTGTGCATTTCCCGACTGAAAAGTGTCAAAGGTCTGTGTTGAATTCACACAGGGAGGAAGCAGATCCTCTCGAGCTCTGTCAGACTGAATGGGAAGTGTCTCTGAACTTACATCTTCAGGTCTCCTCCACTGATGTTCTGCAGGATTGAGCTGGGCCTCTCAAGGTCAGACTTGCCCTGAAGCTACTCTCATGTAGGCTTAGCTGTATGCATCAGGTCACCGTTGAGCTGAAAGGTGAACTGGCTCTCCAGTCTCGGGGGCACATGCACTCTGAAGCAGGTTTTCTTCGAAGGACCTCTTTGTTCTTTTTCTGCATTCATCCTTGCCCCAGTTCTAACCAGTCTCCGCTGCAGAGAAGCACACTCGTAGCATAATGGTGCCACTGCACTGCCTCGCTGTAGGCGTGGTGTTAGGCAGGTGATGAACAGTGCTTAGTCTTCACCAAATATAATGCTTAGTGTTCTGCCCAAAGGGCTCACTTTTTATCCAAGAGACCAGAGAACCCTTTTCTTTTGCGTCCTCAGAGTCCCTTAAATGCATTTTGGCAAACTCCATATGGCTTCCACATGCCATTTCCCTCTGGTTTCTGGTTTAGTCACTGTACCATTGAAGTCTGATTGATGGAGTGCTGCTGAGATGGTTGTCCTACCAACAGGTTCTCCCATCTCTGCAAAGGGCATCTGAAGCCCTGTTGAAGTGACTACTGGATTCTTGGTAACCTCCCTGACCAATGGACCTGACCAGAATCAGGGACACGTTGTCATTTTGTGTTGTTGAGCTAGATTGACATGTGGAAATATCAATTGAAAACAGCAGTTTTATTAGGTTTGGAAGATTGAATCAGTAACACAATCATCAGTGTGCAAGAGGTGAAGGGGTCTTTCTAAAGTGTTTGTAGGGTATATTCAGAAACAGCACAATTTCATGAACCATTTCTTTGCATGGGAGATCTAGTGGAAAACCTGAGGAAGGAGGGGAATCAAACCACATGTGAGCTGCTTGTTGTAAAAGGTGCATTAGTACCGAAGTACTTTGATGCAGTGGGAGCTGCTGCACTAAGACGCACTTAACAATAGACGTCTGGTTTTTGAGTCGGGTGTTTATCTTTGCTCACAAGGTGAATAATATTTTTCATACCTCCTGACAGTATTTGAAATCAGCCTGAAATCACCTCTTTCCATTATATTGTGAAAACCCAGGCAGAACACTGGCCTGCTATTTAGGTTATTTCTTGTAAAATATGAAGCAAGCGGTATTTAAAAGTGCGACACAACGTTTGGCGAGTGTACAATGAGGTGGCCACGCCAGCACACAGGTCTCCTTGTCAAAGTGACAGACAAATGTGGCTGAATTGTTTTTGTCTCTCTCTTTTGCTAATATTTGGTGTGCACCATGGCACTTAGCAGCAGAAGAAGGGAGCAGTGTTTGTGTTGTCGAAGAGCTCAGAGACCACATCTGAAGAGAAAACCCTCAGCTGCTGCTCTTAGTTCATAAGAAACTAACTTCCCAGCTCTGTTTCTGGCCCACTAGCTCCCCCTGCTGCTTGATAAGAGACAGACAACAAAACAGAGGCTTTGCATTGACTTTGCAACCACACACTTCTCCACATCAATCTATTTCTTACAGGAAAAAAATCCCTCTGGTCTGCAAGCCATCTCAGCATGTGATATTACTCAACCACAATTTGGAGAACAGCAGAGATATACATTTTTTTCCCTCATGCGGTTCTGTGGTAAAATCATTACTGGGAGAAATTATGTATCCGCTGACACAGAATATTCATCAAAACCTTCAAAAGAGGATCCCCCTAGCTCATGAGTCATTAAAATTTGAATAAAATATAAATGACCCTGGTTCATTTATTGAGATTTAGTGTCTCACTCACATGTATCAAAATGTTTGATAGCTATCTAAACTGGCAGTCGAGGATGCCACAGGAATACAGATTATCCAAATGGCACATTACGTACCGTGAACTTCACCTCTTTTAAAAAAAAAAAAGAAAAAGAAGGAAAGAAACATTATTGAAATTATGGTGATGAAAAATGAAAGATGAGAATCTGACAAGTGCTCTACTTTAGATGCCCATGACCTTGAAAGATAAGAGGCTTGATAGGCTTATTGATTAGCAATTCACTGCAGACTAAGGAATATCAAATGAGAAACACTGTGGGTATAAGGAGGATCTGTCTCAGACTCTTTCAGAACTGTGTAGCACTATTAGCCCCAAAAACAGACAATAGAAGATGGTGATTAAGCTCTTTTTTTTTTTTCCCACATGCACTAACCCCTCCGCTGTGCATTTCACACCCAGTATGAGTCCTGTTAATAGCAGCTGAGTTCTCCTCAGCCTGTGGTTTTCTGCAGGCTCCAGCTGAATATGATAACATGCAAAGAGCCAGAGAAAAAGAGCAGCTTAATCTGAACGTCTCTCTCCCAACTGGAATTATCAGCTGCCTCCTAATCTTCGAGGTTTAAAACATTTGAATTCCATAAGAGCCGCCTACTGCGGTAGATTGTACTTTACCCGCCTACTGGAATGCCAGCCCTGTGCACAGCATATTTGGCCATACAGCAGTATGCAACACACAGTCTAAGAAAACTGTTTGGTGTGTGGGAGCTCATTTTGGCAGCGGTTGACAGTAAAGCTTTTGTTTCGATAAGCTTTATGTTTGTTAGTGTTTGTGCTGAGGCGAAGCTCCTCGTGAACAAGGCGAAGGAGCAAGAGGAGGACGTTAAGGACGGCAGGGGAAAGTCGTGAGAGGAGGCTCGTAATGTTTGGAAAATAGCCTCTAAATGTAAGTGTTGTTGCTTATAAATCTGCTGATATTCTGCTTTTAGTGAAAGAAATATGACAATGTTTCTGGCTCACATAAAGCAGCAGCAGCAGAGCAGAAGTAAAAAAAAAATAAAGACTTATATTCTGCACTGAAAGGGAATCGGTGAGTGCAGTTTCATAGGCATGAAAATATATGTGTCTATTCACAAAGACTGAATAAACATGATAGTCCAATAAAGAAGTCTTAAAAACTTGTTTCTGTACTAGCCCCCCCCCCCCTTTAATAACCTATGGCAGCTGGTTTAGGCCCTCAGTTGTTCCAGGGCAAAAAAGCCTTTATCTGGTTTGGCAGCCTTAATGAAATGTGCTGTTCATAAGGTCTGTAACCATGTTAGGAGGAGAGAAACTTGATATTGAGGTGGCCTCCATGGCAACAGTGCCTGGGACTGTGAGTCCAATGTTTGGAAGGATTTTGAAACAGATTCGTCGGGCTTGAGGAGAGATGACAATGTGGAAGGGTGGCGTTAAAGGAGTTTCATTTGCACTGTGAAAATCCCTTTGGAAATATGAATTCCTCTTCTGATCTATTGGCTCTACCGCACATGATCCTTGCTGTGGAGAGTCAGCGGTGCCATTTTAAACATAGGATTTGTGTTTCCAGTTGTAGAAATGCAGAATCTAAAGCCCTTAAGACCTTTGGTTGAAGATCATGTTCGGGATTTTGAAAAGATGATGAGTTGTTTAGTCCAGAACAGCACAAATTCCAAATGTCACAGCAATGGAAATTATTTGCAGACTCTATAAGCCTGAAGGGAGATTCTACCAGAGCTGACAGAGAAATATTATCACTTGTTTATTATCACCAAAGAAACTGAAATTAATTAATTGTCACCCTTACGATCATAAAGCAAACACTTTTCTTGAAAATGTTTTCTTTCCAGAAAACAGGGCTTTCAGCCAACATGATGTCAGTGGTATTAAACTGATAAAATATAGCTATGACCAATATCTATCCAAAAACCTTCAGCTGGCAGGACATGTGCAGACACATTGTGTGGATTGTTGGGAGCAAATACATAAACCATGCTGTCATAAAATTACACACTGCTCTGTCATGCGTCTCAGCACCAACTGAACTCTATGGAGATGATGATTATATCAGGAGCAAACTATGAATAAGTGAGTACAACTTGACAACCATCAATTCTAGACTTTGACCACCACACAGTCCAAATACTGTAGATAAGGTCCTTATGTACTGGTAGTACTACGGACTCTCAAGTATATGCTGCTGAACCCCAGACGTGAAAAGACACTGGAATATTCAGGTGCTACTTGTTCAGTTATGTGGATGGCACTTGGGTTTAAAAAAAACTGTGAACTGGTGATTTTCACAAAACATATCAACATACTGAGATAACATCAACTTCAACAAGGTGGATTTGCATAACAACAAATTGGTATTGGCTGGGTCATCTCCACAAAAGATGGGCTATCCTTGAAGCCGATGTGTGCAGAAAACCCACAGAACCTCCACTTCCATCCACTTCAGCATGAATTGGCAGGATCCATGCACAGTACAAAAAGAAAACACCCATCTTAACAAATCCAGTAGGCTGAGAGAGCCTGGAGTTGCCCTGAGTAGGTCTTTCAAGACTCAAACATCCTTCATGAAGATGCTGTCACCAAAGGGTTTATGCAAATCAGGAGGATCCTGGTGTTTCACTAACCTGGAAACACACTAATGCGACACTTAGTTCACCCAATTGACCACATACTTAGACAGCAGCAGAGCAACAGATGCCAGTGAGGAGTAAAAATCCAAAACCAGATAATCATCCGTGACAGATGCACCATGGGCCAGTGCTCATCCGATCGCAGGATGAGAAACTTCAACAGCCAGTAAGTGAAGTAAAATAACTTGGTTTGTATCTATACTAAAAGATTTGCTGGCATTGTTAAATCATGTGACTCATCTGAAATCAAACCCACCTCTAGTCATTTCTACGTTTGTTGTGGAGAAGTCGTGACCTCTTGAACTGCTCAGATCCAGCCAGCTGGGTGTGTATGTTTTATTAAGGTTCTCCATATGCATTCAGGTGTTCTGACCAGATTTATCTCTGGTGAAGAAATTTGAATTTTGTTTTTACTTTTTATATCAAATGTTCTGCTTTTCTAGAAACAAAATGACATAAGTACCTGAACGGTCACAGTCATTTAGTGAACTGAACTTTCTTACAGGTATTTCCATTGTAACGCCTGGATGAATGTGACAGGGCTTTGGGCTTGCACTACTTTGCACGTTGTTCCATCCATCCACCTGTACCTGCTTATTCTTATTTAGGGTCAGAGAGGTCTACCCGTCCCAGCTGTCTTCAGGTGGTTGTACACCCTGGACAGGTTGTTCCATTTTCTCCCTGATGAACAATAAAAACTGTCATCTTTCATTATGAAGTGAGATCAAATAGGGTCTTGGCTCAAATCTTGCTTCTGGGGTAATTACATGGTGTTGCCATACCGCTCAGACACAGATTAGTGATTGTGTACTTGCCTCACATTTCAACTCCAGTGAAATTGTCAGTGCACAACAGTACTTAACCATGAAGCTGTGAAGAGATAATTCTACTGCAACGTCATGTTTATCACCCTCTGTAAGACTTTTCTGATAGCAAATACAGTTTCTGATTTATAACATTATACCTGTGGGTCACGGCGAACAGGCAGAACAGTGAGTTGACAGACACGTTGCAAATGGTGAGGATAAATTAAATCCTCGTCTGTGTGTATGTGCATAAACAGGTGGTAGACGATGTACAAACACAAGCACACGCACAATCTAATAAATATGTATGCAGAGCCAACAAGCAAATCCCCAGAGACCTGACCTTTAATTTTGCCTGTTTGTCTGTGTTCACAAAAAGTTCACAAGTAGCTGTTTAGAAATCTCTGTACAGGAAGTTACTTGTGGCACAACAGTGCTGATCACATTTATCACATGTTAATACTGCCCCCTTCCTCTCTCTCATCCTCTACGCCTCCCACCACACTCTTCAGTGCCCACCTGAGTCTCGTTCATGAAAAGAAATCAAGTGTCATCATCCGCATCTTGCTTTGGCACCGTTCCTCTGGGTGCTCTGCTCCCAGTCTGTTGTTGTTGTTGTGGAGAAACGCCACAGCTCAAGTACACACTACCTGTTTGGCTGGTGTTATATTGGTCTGTGGAGGACTACATATCACTACTGAGCTACATTTGCATTTTAATTTTATATTCCGCACCATAGCTTTCACATTTTTAACTACTTTGTGCTTGTGTAATGGTCCTTGGTGAAATGAATGTGCAAGTTTATAATAAACAAAGGATTTCATTATGCAAATATAGTACAGACCTTAGTCAGACCCCAGCCTTATAAAAATGTTTTCTGGATGTTTGCTGATATATACAGTCTGTCAATTTGTGGATTTCTGCATGAAACAAGACTCGGAGAGAAAGGAATGTGTGCAAGTGTTACTGGATTACCTGCACTCAACAGCTGGATAGGATACAGGTGCTGCATTGCACACTGTTATTTCAAATTTAACTTTACACTTGCAAATGTTCTCTGCAGCACTTTCATCACCTATTACTGAGTCAGATGCATGTGTGCACATTCAAAAAGCTAAATACTGAGTGTAAACCACATAATGTCCACATTATTTGTGCTCTGGACCCCATTAAAGCCTTAAAGGATCTTTGTTTTTTTGTGAACTCAATTAAGAAACACATATTTTGTTGAAACTACTGCAAATATAACTTAAGTACTGTGATATAAAGAGGTAAGGAGGTAATGAAGGAATTGTCTTAGCAAAAACCTTCTAGAGAGTAAAATGATCCTTGCAATACCATATATCTGCTGACAGTAAATATAGCGATTGGCTTTGCATTATCTTTTCCTGTGAACTCTTTTTTTCCCTTAATATATAGTCAGTATGTTTGCAAAGGCTGGCATCCTGACTGAACAAAATATGTTCATTTTACCTGCATGAGTTCACAAGAGTCTTTAAATTCCCATAAGCCGCTATTTATGTACTAAGGTAATTAGACTTTTGAGGAGGATAGGGACATCTGTCTGCAAATGAAGCTTTTCACTCTGCTCTATCTCTTTCAAAGCACCGCTATGCTGAAGCCAAACCTAACAAGATAAATGCTTTGCAAAAGCAGTCTGCTTTTAGCTACAGAATGATGCAACAGAGTACAATGTTTTAATGTCAACTGGCTTAAAGTTCTTTTTTCCATAGTAAATTACAAAAAGTGTCATCTTGTGCACTGCAGCCTGATCAGTTTGTCATAATGAGAGCTTCTAAAGGGAACAGAGCTGAGAGCAAGGATGGTAGAACATGAGTTATCCTTCAGCGCCATGGCAGAACACAGGGGAAACTGTGCTCAACCTTTTCTCTCTTTTTAGTTCTGCACAAAGACCAGTCGAATAACCTTTGACTACTGCACAGCACAGGTAGCCCTAACAATACAGGTGGTACAAATGTCATCATGATGCAGTAACATGCTCACAGTCACAATGGGATTGCAGAATGCAACCTTCCTTGCAGCCCCTCACACCCCACCCCACATATTCCAGACGTAACGGAGGGGTAGAAAACAAAACCCTACACCCTGTCTAGATCCAGTGTTTGGTTTGTCTGGGCTACTGTAGAAACAATCCAGCCTCTGTTAAAAGAGACCTGCTCCCTATGTAGACTCACATTACATACTAATGTCAGCATATACTACTGTATACTCCATCTCTGCTAATGGAGCGCTCTACGTATTACGGATTGCACCTTTAAAAGGTAACGTTTACACCATAATTCACAAATGTCTGGAACAGTTTTGGTCAATATCACTGGCAGTAACATTAGTTGTAGGTTGGGAACCAAAACTAGCCTCAGTTGCTCGGAAACTCTTTACTGCACCTCATATGGACAAAGTGCCAGTTTTAGCAAAAAGTAACAAAATTAATGTCATTGCTTTTTAATTAGTTATTTAGAATAAGAATTATTATCATTACGGGGTATAAGTGTCAGTAAGTCAGTGGACTTAATAGTGATTCTTACTGTCCCTGTTGGATCCCATTCTGTCTAATGCTCAAACAGGGTCTCAGAAAACACAAACGTACTAATAGTTTAAATTGGTGTCAATAGGGGGGGGGCAGTCCAAATAGTTCTTAACACTTATACACAGTGGTGTTTTGAGTTACTGTAGCAGCTCTGTGTTCTCTAATAAATGCACAGCTATCATGTGTAAATATGTGACATAACGTGAGAGCAGGCCAACAGGCCAACAATAGAAAATATTGTTCTAGAGAAACCTAATAATGGGGCCAAGTGTTTTATTACACTTTGAGCTGTGAAAAACACATTCGGAAGTTGTTTGGCCCCAGAAAAGTGGCCCAAGTACGATTCATCAATAGCCCTGAACAAGGGGAGGCCTCTGTGACAGTGTAATAACCAAAATTCAAAGTGTGAAGAAATGCCTGGCATTGCTTCAACTCATCTGCCTCTAAACCTTATAATATCACAGAAGGTCACATTTGTTTTGGCCTTTAATGTGTTAAATGTCACATACAGAAATGTCCTCGCGTTCCCTCGACGAACGAGCTGCCATTATGGCTCGAGGAATGCTGCATGTCACATGTGGTCGTATAAAAGTAAACACCTGGAGGTGTGTCATCCCTAGATGGGGATGCTTTTTTTCCTGAGTTACTGAGGTGTGGTGGAGTGCTGTTAGTCTGGGATTGATGTGCGATAGTCTAGAGTGAAAAGTTTTCTGCATCTCCTCTTTTGATTTTTCTCCCTTCACTAGAGTCTATGCAGATTTTGCTCCTGCCAGCTGGCTATACATCTGTGCACACTCCTTAGATAGGAAACTTTGTCTTGAAGACAATGGGAATATGTTAATTATTTTAATCGAGCATTCTGCCAAGCAGGAGATTACTGGAAATTGGAAAATTGGTTTCAGTTTTGTTTGTGATGCTCTGGTGTTACAACAAAGGGAAAAGTTCATTTTCTCATTTTACCTCCTGCAACAAAAAAAAAAAAAAAAAAAAAACAGCATCCCTGGAGCAAGGATGTTTTCAGGGGTTGTCAATGATGCTTCAGTGGGATAGATACCTGCTGTCATGGGGGTTTAAACCTAACATTCAGTCTCACATTCACACTCACAGTTAAAAGGTGATTTACTTTGCCATCATGCCACTCTCAGAGCATTTCACACCACCTCTCAACATTTTCTTTGAAAAACATTCACCCCTTCATTTTCTTCCAAATTTCTCAACCAATAACGTTCCCCTGCCTCTCATCTTTTTTAAGCCTGGTGGTCCTTCTTTCCTCACCACCCATACTGTCTCTTTAATATGCAGCGTTTCAGTCATTTGTGTCTAGACCCACTGCCCGACTTTGTTTCTGGTTGATGTTAAAGAGAAACAAAACTTTTGCTGCCTCCAATCTGAAGCGCTTGTCAACACTTAAATAGCATTCTGAACCGACAGCTGGCTTTTCAAAAAATAAAACCTGTAACTCGTATATGTGACAAAGCTGTAAAGCTATTTGAGTATTGGTGAAATAGCCATAGTCAGTTCAAGGAAACTGCACTCAACTTTAGCCCGTAAAGCGTTAACAAGTAACATAAAGAAACTGGAGCAGCCTTGAGACTGTGCCTGTGGAAAGAAAAGCTTCATTCTTACAGTCCTGTCATTTAGATTGACGTCTTGGCTGCTTAGTTTGCTTGAGCTTCTGTTCTCTTTCCTTTTTTTAAGTTTTGGGCCATGGACAATCAATAAGTCGGTCACAATGTGTTCCATGTGTTCCTAAGCCAAGTTTCCATTGTCCTCCTTATCCACAAGTCAGTGCGAGGAGATTTGGACCTTATATGAACCAGAACTGGTTCATGTTCAGCTCATTCCTGGTCAATTTTTGGATCCTATGTATTGAAACATAAAGGAGCAGAAGCTTGGATGTGATATGGTTTGAGCAACTGAACTCATCATATTCAGCTCTCAGTGACTCAGTTGTTGCTTTGACACTCATAAAGCCAAATGCCATTTAACCTAGAAGTGATTCACTCGCATTGTTTCACATGTGTATGATGCTGTGAAGGTGTAAAATGTGAAAGAGCTGCAAGATGCTTCTTATGATCACAAATCAAATTCAGTTTTTTTTTTTTTTTAATTAGAGCATCTTGTCTTAATGTAGGTGTTAATTAAATCATCCTGCTACAGTCACCTTCCACTTTGTCAGAAGAGAAGAGCTCAAAATGATACGTAAAAGATCTTGGTCTGGACTAGAATGAATGACTTTGAAGGAAACGTCAGATTGAATTCGATTCAATTCAGTAAAGATCTATATTGCATGTACTGAAAATAATGCATGTTTTAGTTTTCTTCTTGAACATTGTCTAATCATTCTGAACAAGGTTTTTTCTTCTTTTAGTTGGATTTGTTGTTTATAGAATAATGTAAAAATAAAAGCACCTTTCTTTCACTTTTCAAACTATATATATATATATATATATATATACGATTATGACTATTTTATATTATATAATATATAATAATATAATGAAATGGGGAAAGCTAGTGAGTAAACTTTGAGTTTGGAATATTTCATCATAAATATCAATATCAAAATTGAAACAGATTTATTTCCTGCTCTGGTCAAGATTTTCTAAATGTGACAATGTAGCCTACCTAAAAGTACGTCAGCAGCTCTGGAAAGCCAACATGCCGATGTTTCTCAGGTAGAATATTTGCCATGTTGGCCATAATATTTTAGCCTGTTAGCATGCTAACATTTGCTAATTAACCCTAAACACAAAATAGAGCCAGCAATAAAACAAACATCAACATCAAGACCCAATGATTCGGCTTGATTCAACTGTGAGACAAAGAAAAGCTACTTCATCTGCTGAGGAAGCTCGTGTGATAGAATCAAAAAGCTTTATGTCTGTTGATGTGTGAACTACGTCTTTGAGCAAATCAGTGTTAAGATTTCAACGCAAGCCGCTCTGGCACTTGTCTTATGATAAAACATGTGGCTTGTTTTTGGTGGACAGTTTGCATTATCCAAATAGCATTTCTCCTACACTGATGCTGCCACTAACCTAAATAGCTGGAGCTATAGGAGACAATTGTTATGCGTGCAGCTCAAAGACACTGCCTCCTCAAAGCACTCAAAGCATTCTTCTCTACATTGTGTGTATTTTCGGTCGCACTAAAAGAGTTTTTTCTTCTTTTTACAGCAGAATTAAATTGGACTCTATATGTAGGCTCACCCTGCTGTGAGGCCAAGGTTAGTAAAGCTGACATAAGCCTATTTTCTTTGCGTCATAATGCTGCCATACTGGCAACAACATCTAAACTCTCCACTTTAATCCAAATTCATTAAGTCATTTTAAGTAATTATTAAGGAAGGAGGCATTGAATGGCAAAAACAACAAAATATACAGCAATCTTTTGGATTAAAAGAGTCAGGCATGACCAGTGCTTCCCAGCAGGAGAGGAGATTTTTCATAACATGAACAAAATGACAAAAATAAGCCAATTTAACAAACCATATGTAACAGCCTTTCCTCTTCAATAAATGGCTCACTGATGTGCAAGCCATGTGAGGTAGTTTATTGCTGTGCATCCAGCTCAGTGCTGTAGCTCAGGGTCTTTGCTGATATATAAATGCACTGGTGAGTTCATAATCAGTGGTTATATTTATGTTCTTTGCTACTGGGAAGTTTTGAAGCTTGTTGGATGTGCACTAAGTAAACGTGTCTTTCTTCTTGGTCTTAAACTGAGAACAGCACCTCATATTTTAGCAGAGAAAAAGACTTATTCAAATTGCTGCCCTTCTTGTTAGTTTCCCTTTGGATTCACCACATAGACACTAAAATCTGTGAAGCGTCACTCACTAAATCATTCTGATGGCTTACAAGTCAGTGTAGGTGTGGAAAAAAACAATTTACAGAGGGAGGAAGATGATGCAGTTGCTCGTATCTCAAAGATAAAGCTCAGAGAGGCTGCAGAGATCATCAGAGAATGGGGGGAAAAAAGACAAGACTGAATACCCAAAGCATCAAAAAGATTGGAGACTTTCTATTCACCAACCAGGAGCAGAAAAAAACACTCACAGTCCCCCAGGAGGAGCAAATGGATAAGAGTATGATGGAGTAGTGTGATGTGGCTTGAGAATCAGGTGGTGAGGCTTATGGTCTTGTGGGTGGGTTGTTGTAATTGAGCACAACAGATGGTGTTAAGTGCTGAATGTTAACCAGTAAACTCATTAAGCCTGGCTCGTGGGTCAAGAGCGTCATGCCAGGAAAATGAAAGGAGAAAGCTCCCCTGAACCCTGAAGTGTGTAGAGGAGGAAAACATTTAAAGCTGGTTCTTCCAACATGTTTCAAACTTTGTAGTTAGAAAGTGTCACTCCACTGTTTGGTAATAAACGACACACAGCCGAACTGTCAAAGTGGCAATTTCCTATCTCTGACATTTTCACTTGTGCCTGTACATTAACTACCAGCATTGTACCCCAGTCCCGGTAAGAATGACCCCCGGTCATCATGCAGCTTTCACCAGATCATTTGTAGACGCAGGCTTCTCCCTGGCAATGCCATTTCTACTAACCAGAGCACAATACAAGCATGATCAGGGTTAATTAAGCCAGCGAAAGCTTTGTGTTGCTGGGTGTGCAATATCCAGCAGCCATCCTCGACAACTAAAGAGATTCTTAATTGCGTGCGAGTGAGGATGACCTAGGTTCAAGATGCAAAGCAACAAATTCTACTCATCACAAGGCTCAGCATGAGAACTAAAAGCAGCATAACAATGTACTCTACTGAGAGCATCTTAGTGAAATGACTCATGTTTGTTGAAAGACTTCTGCATTTCAGGCAGCTCCAAAGTGACATTAAAGTTGTATGATTCATGTTTGCTATCCCTCCTCTCAGCGCCCATTTTTTTTCATCCCGAGTTCCAAAAACTCCTTTTCTCCAATTCTTTAGTCCCAAGTCAGGTCTGATCTGTTGCTCTCCTCTATTCCCTCACCTCCCTCAGCCATCTGGCACTGTAGGGTCCTTGCTGCCAAGCATCACTTTTGAAAAGATTTTAAAAGTTTAGACTGTCTCACGCTGAATATATCTTGGTTAAGTCTTTCCTGTTGCCCTCAATCAGTTCCACCACTTTTCTAGATTCCAGTGATGAGGCCATTCACGCACTAATTCTCATTCAGAGACACGTTCTGTCATGCACTTGTGTTCGTCTACTTGTTGCTGCTGCCGCTGCAGTGACCACGTTTTCCCACAGGGGACTTGACCTTACGTACAGGAGGCTAATTAAATGTGACCAAAGCAGAAGCAGATTTACATTATTGTTATGTCTTGACTTAAAAAAAAAAAAATTTACGCTGCAATGTTTCTATTCTTCTCAAGGATTTTTAAAGTTTGAGTAGAACTAGATGCACCAAACAGTGTTCGTCTTTCTGGGTTTGCGTTTACATTTTAACATGAAGCAGTGTGTTTCCTTTGTATTGTTCTGAATTCATTTGTAAATAAATTAAATAAATAAATCTTAATAAAGACATGCGAACAGAAAAAAAACTCTACAGTTTTGGACTTTAATGAAATGAATGCAGTTTAGTGTGTTACCTTTACATTGCATATGTAAATATAATAAATTGTCAAATGGACACATGTTAAAAGAAGCTATTGACTATAAATTATCTTATTAGTTTATTTTCTTAAAGGTGCAATGTGTAGCTAAGATTTAGTGGCATCTAGTGGTGAGATTGCAGAATGCTGCCTCCGTGAAAAGAGACCCGCTTCTTATGTGGATTTAAAAGGCTTGTTCTGAGATTTTAAAAATGCAATGGTTGGCAACTGTTCTGGTGCATCTAGTTCTCGGCAACTATTTGGTGCATCTAGTTCTTGGCAACTGTTTTGGTGCGTCTAGTTCTTGGCAACTGTTTTGGTGCATCTAGTTCTCGACAACTATTTGGTGCATCTAGTTCTTGGCAACTGTTTTGGTGCATCTAGTTCTACTCAAACCTATCCCATAATTACACACTAATGACAAAATATTTATGAATACTATTTCTGCTAATAGTTTGCTTTAAATATTAAACACTGAACCTTGAAACAAGGGACATGAGATATGACAAAAAGCTGAAACAGTAGGTATTTGTAGGGCAATGCTCAATCTTGGTAAAGTAATAGGAGTAAAAGACATAAAATCAAGGCTTCAGTAGTTTACATAGTTATGTAGACATTGCCCCCACCCCCCGTCAGTCTTTTGGATCTTCTACATTCACACACACACACAGGATTACAATTTTGTACTTTTCTACTACATTATAAGTCAAATTATTAACCGCAGGTTTATTCAGCCATGAATATGACTGCTCAGGGACTTTTTATCTGAATGATGTATTGATTCCTGTTGCACTTGACACCTCAGCTCTGTGTTTTCTGTCACAATCTTGCAAAGACTGAAAAATGATTATTGTGTGTAACATGAAAACAGTACTGAGATGGAAATGAAAAATGATTCCCATGTTGAGCATTTCAAGGAGGATGGACTAATAACAGTGACAACGGCGGTTGTGAAGTTACTGCAAATAACTTCATTATTACTTGTTTTTATTCATTTATTTGCACAGAATGGATTTCGCAGTCTAATTTAAAGTCAGAATCGAAAAAATACTTCTTTAAAAGAAATAGAAAAGCAGCTATTTAGGTGCAAAATACAATTTTCTGCCCTTTCTATGATATATTCAGAATATGGAGTTAGGTTTTACTTTGCATGTTGTGTGCATTCAGGTAGATTTTTATAATCAGCTTGTAGCCCACAAATACGCCATGTTTTTGTCTATGACTATTACAACTGTGTAACAGCACATTGCTCCAGGGTGCATAAAGCTTTATAGAATTCCTCCTTGACCTTTGCTAAAATGCTTTAAGGTATGCCTTTAAAAGCTTTGAAATGTTATTGTCCCAGAGATAGAAACTTTTCCTTGATTAAATATTCTGTTTAAATTCCCTTCTGTTATCATGAATGGACCCCTACTCCTTATCGCCTCGTGCCAGTCCCCTCCATAAATATTTACCCCAGAAAGTTGTGCCTGCAGAAGAATACCAATTCCATGTCAGTGGACCTTCACGCCAGGGGGAAGAAGCGTGTGGCATTCCCCTGAGTATTGGATTAGCAGAGAGTAAATTAATACAGCATCTGTTCTTCCTCTAATTCACTTGGCTTTAATATGTTTATATTCACTCTGTGTATGTGTTCCAACTGCATTCCCATCTGTGCTGATGTACTTTGTCTTTTGAGTTTTTGGGCAGTAGCCATCAGTGTGATGGACAAAGCCTACACTGTGCCACAAATATTTTATATGAACACATTTCATCCACAAAAATACCAATCAACAAAGACGACTGTTGTTCAAACACAGGTTTGCATCATTTATCAAAAGAAACACACAAGGCGAAGACTGATGTAGGCTGGTGTAACCTTTAGATTGTCAGATGTTCACCCTGACTCAAATGCAAAGCGGTAAAGGGGTATTCCAGCAATTTATTGCTTTTGCATTAAGTTAGAGGACTTGAGAGAAAAAGTTTGAAAGAACCAATTCAAAAACATCCTACCATGAATGTTTCTTTTATGGGTCAAGCTCCATAATGTCTGGATCCTACATGTCCCATAATCCAACTTGGTACCAGCTTCTGTTAAACAACCCCTGCTTAGTAAACGTGCATGTCTATAATGTTCTCACCTCCAGTTTTATGACTTTAGCGTAATTTGTTCTGAATCGTTTTCAGAGTGAACTGATGATCATGTTCCCCTTTAAGTTAAAAAAAAAAAACTAGTGTTTTAGGTCCGTATGAACTTTGTGCTGGCATCTGTGTTGTCCATGTTCAGGTTTGTGTGTATTGTTTACCAGGAAGATACGGGATGAACTTGATGTTTGTTGCAAATGAACAAATTTTGAAGCTCAGACTTGCTTTTCCAAAAGTAACGTCTGGTTAGTTTTATAAGTTAAATCTTTAACATTTGATTGAATAAATCTAAATAAATATGTGTGCTGTATTGACTTCAAATATTTTAGTAGCTCATTAATTCAAATTTGTTGTTGCCAAAACTTGGTTTATGACCAGGAGTTTAGTTGTTTGCTGCTCTTTAGGTTGTTGAGCCAGCTGTCAACAGTAGCAGCGGGAGATGACTCAAATGTATGTGGGCTCCTCATACAGCTTGAAATACAATGTGGTCCCTTTCAAGGGCATATTCTCAGAGGAGTTCTTATTTTCAGCAAAAATGCAAACCGCTGTTATCTTCACTGTAGTCATTGATTTGAAGTGGGTACATCGTTAATATTTCATAACATCTACAGTCTGATTTATTTGGGTTTGAAAGTGGTAAAATAAATTCAAAATAGGACCAGAGCTAATCTTTAAATTGGTTGCAAATGGATTTATATTCTTGTGTATCAGTAATTATACCCAATTTGTTTTTTCTTAGATCTAAAAAGACATAAATAAACATTTCTGGCATATTTTATTGTATCTCAGTCCCAGATGTTATATATTTATTTATATATTTATCTTTACGGAGAATAAAACTGCCCAAAATCATTAATGTTTTAATAGGTATCTCTAAAAAACAAACAACAAAAAAAAGGCTCAAAATCAGAATGTGGACCAATTATGTTGGAAACACACTAAATGTGTGTTATGTGACACACTCCCGTACTCCTGCAGAACTGCTCAGGTTAATTGGGATGAGGAGGAAGTTCTTCACCTCTTTCCAACATCTCTAAAAGCGTTCTCAAACCGAGTTTAAAAGTGCTGCTCTCTCACAGCGGAGAAGCTAAAAAGAAACCTTAATCAGAAACAGTGTGACAGTCCCAGACTTTTTATCAGCCATGCCCCTCCACACTTTGATTTAGTTACCGTGCCGGTGCTGTCAGCCTGAGCGCCATCTATCAGCCTGTGTCTATTCACAGAGCCACATGCTTCAAACCACAGCAATTGCCTCCACCCATTTCTTGTTTTCTCTCAGACACTTCTATTTAGATTTTGTCAAGATAGACTCATCACGTTATATGTATTGTTTTAGAGTGATGGGCATGGGGGTCCTCTACTTTTCATACACATCTTCACCCTCCTATTGTTGGTACTCCCAACTCACAGATCCAGCCAATAGAGATGGGATCTGTTACATGTACACAGGGACTTAAAGGTTTCTAATAACATGACACAGGTCTTGTTTTTTACAAGGTTTGAATTAAGGCGACAGTACGGACCTGTGCATCAAACCAGGATTTCTCCATCACTGACTGTTTATTCATTTCACTCTCTGCTCTTGATTAAACTATTGATACTGATTGATAATGATTTCAAATTACAGTAACTGAAAAGGTACTAAAGTAAATACAAAAACCTTGTATTGCAAACTTGATGTAAACTTCTATAAAACTACTTAATAGACTGCAATATTATGAAAAATTATTACAATTCAGTGAAAGATCAACACTACACGTTTATTGCAATTTAATGTACAATGCGTTTTGTTCTTGCTGTTTATAGACTTAAATGTCAGCCTGGTAATTTCAGCTAGTTGTTGTACTTTTTATCGCCATAGTTTGATTTGTCATTATTATCATCAGTACACAAAATTAGTGGTACTCCTTTGTTGCAGTGATAGATTTTCCTCTACATTCAGTGCAAAACTTCAGAGACTCTCACAGGACGCTCAGTTGTTGCTGAATAAGCAGGTTTAGTGTGTGGAAAAGGGATCAGAGAGGGTTGCTGGTTTCAAACGGGTCTTAGGTCTTCTGAGGAGTAAGTGTATTCAGCAAGACTGAGCCAAAATACCATATAGTACTGTTTCCCTTTATTATCTCCACACCTCCCTATAATTCAATTTCTCTGCTAATCCTCAGTGTGGCTATAATCCCTGACAAAGTCATAACAATAACTGAGCCCATCCAATTGCATAATCCAGAAATTACATTCAGGGTTACAACTGGAAACTGAGAATAGATAACTCGGAGCATCTATTGTATAAGCAGCGTTCTATCTTGCCCCAGACTTTCATCATTCAGTAGATAAAGGAAGTTATTGTAACCACTCCCTCATGAAGCAACTGTCCAACATTGATTTCCAGTGTAAATTATTGTAAAGATATTAAAAGTAGTGATTGTTGGGAAACTTGAATTGGCTTCTCATTTCCTATAGCAACAAGTATGAAAAGCTTGTTCGAACACTTTCGTTGGAAAATTGAAACCAGTGCTGCAGGTGCATGGGTAATTGAAAAGTGCGTATCAAGGAACAGAGATGAGCAGAGGAAGCGTACAGATAGGCCCGACAAAAGGATCCCAGGCCATCTGGAGTCTTTTGAGAAAATTCATACTGTGGCAGAGTAGGAGGAGCGGACTCTTCACCAGGTGATGGATTTTCAGAATTGGAACGTAAAGACTCTTCTGTGAGACACAATGAGAATAAGGGAACAGATACGCTGGGTAAGAGGATCAGGGGCTTGACGTTCTGACAAGCACATAACCATCAATAGTTTAATTTATGCACCGTTTAAATAAGCCATACAGAAGATGCAAACCCTGTGTGCTAATTTCGAATTTACATATGAAGTGTATTCGTGAATAATCTTTTGATAGAAAAGGGAAATTATACAATATTTGCATCACTGGATGTCAATCAAGTGGTGGTTTTAGAATAGACTTCACCGAAAAAAACAAAATGCTGTTGTTATTCTTAGACTGGGCTACTCTGGGTATTTCTGAAGCCAAGTTAATGTCACCTGGTATTAGTATAATGTCCCCCTTCACTTCTCCTCATGAGATGTTTAGATGTAAACAGCACACCTGGTTTAAAAGCAGGTGAGGTAAACAAATAAAATGTGAAGGCTGCACTGCAGAGTCAGTAAAAATCATCTTTATGTAGGAGACAACTAGTGTCTAGCTGTTGATTTTTTTTTTTTTTTTTTTTTATGACATGACAAATTGTAAACATTGATAGATTCTGACTTTTTAAATGAGGTCTTACTTGTAAATTTCTAACCATCATACTTTTCATGGAAAAATCGTCCTCAGAGTTTTATACATATTCGACTGGAGGGGATCGTTAAAGGAATAGTTTGACATCTGGGGAAATGCACGTTTCTTTTCTTGCCAATAGTTAGATGGATACGACTTTTATGTCTGTGTAGGAGATATGACAGTACAGTGGGCCATTAGTTTTCTAAGCACTAAGACCAGATACAAGGAGGGAACAGGCAGTCTGGCACTTTCCACTGGTACCAAAATCCACCTAGCAGCACCTCCAAAGCTCACTAATTACCTTGCTTGTATATTCATGTCGGGCTTATGTGCCACACTTTTTGTCTGAGCAGTTACCAGGCAACCAGCAGAGACTCCAGGAAGTTACTGCATGTGTGTAAGAAGTATTCTGGTACATAACCTCCCATAAAGCTTTGTGTTGTTTTTACACTATACTTCAGTGGTTATACAAAATAAATAAAAAGTAAAGTGTTAATTAGTACGCCTTAGAGGTGCTGGTGAAAGATTTTCATTTCCCCTGGACAGAAGAAGAGAAGTTTCTACGCTAATAAAAGTGACTTCCCCCGCAGAGACTGAAGGAAATGTGTGTACTCACCTTAATGTCTCTTATTTAAAAAACACCAGTGAGCAACAGCAACAGCACCAGGTAACATAGTCTATTTCCTTCTACCTTAACCAGGTGCATATTTACTAGGCACAAGACTGGCATCATTTTCTTTTTTTTCTGTCTGAACATACAAAACATTCTCAGCCTCAGTGAAATTAAAACGGAGCAAATGTTTTGCACTGACATTAAAGTTTCAGGTTGCAATGTGGAAATTGTACTGGCAAAGCATGGGGGAATGGCTGTCATGTCTTAACCTGAAGTGAGCAAAAGGTTATTAAAAAATAACACCCACACAACAAGTCTGTCTAACCTGTAAGCTCCACTGGCACAAGCCTGCTGTGAGGAAAACACACTTCTTAAAGTTTCCCACTTTCCAGTTATCTGGGTATAATATGCTGGGAGTGTGTAACCCTGCTGTATACAGAGAGGTCAAGGGGCAGGAGGAAGGAATTCATTATCCTTGGGCTGCTATGGGCTTTGGCAAGAGAGAGACACCTTCAGATAGGACATAGTTGCCTCCTCCTCACCTCCGCCAGCCTAAAGTATCTCCTCAACCAGCTCATGATGAATAGGCTCGATCAGCGAGCGAGCTGACTGGTGAAGCAAGTAGCATAGAGCAAAGATGGAGGAGAGGTAATAGGTGTCTCCTCTGGAACAAACTGAATCTATTGCATTTGTAGCACATTCTGAACAAGCAGAACAAGCAGAACAAGAAGAACAAGAAGAACAATATATCAGTGCCAGCAAGTACAATGACTTTCTTATGCTACTTTATGAGAAGTATTAACATGCTGCAATGAGCCAGTGCCTCATTATCGCCTATAAGAAAACCGGTGACCTGCTCACTCTGTAATTCATGTTATATTCCTGATCATCCTGAAGCAATTATCGACTGACTGGAGCCTTACAATTTACATGTCTCATAAGTGGGATTCATCTACCCCGTCTACATTTGATGCTTTGTTTCTTTCAGCCTTTATCTCTCTACGGTGACACAGTAATGCACAGTATGATTACTGATGAGAAACACTCGTGCCGGAGTAAAACAAATTACAAGACAGTCAGTGGAACACGATGTAATGCACACAAGCAAAAAGCACTTGCGCGGCGGCGGCGGCACTTTATTCCATAGCATTTCTGTGACATCATCCCACAGTGGGTTGGTTTGTGCAGTTAAGCACATCCTCTACTCATAAACCTGAACAAACAGTCTCTTGGTTTCAGGCTTCGTATTTAATCATCAGAAATGAAAGAGGGGATCAATTACTCGTCTCACCAAATAAACATGTTTTCTAACTAAAAATATCATTTTAAATCTACACAAGAACAATTACAGATTTTTCAGAACCTGGAATAACCGAATGTAAGAGGCAGAGCATTAAATATCATCTGGTTAGAAGAAGAAGAAGGAGAAGAGTATTTTATTAATCCCCAAGGGGAGATTCAATACAGTGCACCAAGTTAACATTTTACACCTAAAGAGCCAAAATCTTTTTTAATATAATTTTCATATTTCAAATAGACTATTGTTTTTTTTTTTTTTTATAATAATTCAATAGGGAGAAATATATGAGACTGCTGGGTTGTATATACTTGTACTGCCTGTGCCATTATTAGTTATGAGTACATTACAGGAGATAGAGAGCAGGTATTACATTTTCCATTCTGATTTAATTCTAATTTACAGTCTGATAATGCCTTTTTCTGTTGCTCATATGATTACATCCCTCATAACACCGTGAATTTCCCAAAGCTTTTCTTCACGTAATAACAAAACCGAGACACCATATGAAAATGCCACAATAAGAAAAGATGTGGTAACAAAATACCTGGCAGCACAGAGGAAGTTCATCAAAAAAAAGAATAGATGGAAAAAACAGTTGGCTGTCTGTCACCTGGCAAAAAGAGAAGGCGATTTAATAACTCTGAACAAAGCCATTCCCTCTAGCAAGTCAAACCTTTTAATTAGAAAATGATGATAGGAGACCAAGGCCACTCAATATTACCTCTGCAACCTTGATACAAATCATACAAAGCAAATGAAGTGTTTAAAAAGGAACAGAGAGGAGCTTAGCAGCACAACTCTGGAGAGAAGAAGCAAAGCAGAGGGAGAGGGGACAAGGGAAGCTGGGAGGAGAGGAATGATGAGCGAGAAGCAGACGTATGAAAATTGATGGAGTCTGGGGAAGCAATTGATAGTTAGAGGACAGGAAGCAGGCTGTAAGGCAATTATCACTATCTCTGCCATTTGATTTAAGACCATCAGAGTGTGTAATACCATGAATTAATCACACCCAAGGTAGATACATCATGAGTCAATTTCTGCCTTAAATTTCAATGATTCTTCTCCATCACTGGAGAATCTACTTTAGAGATGGTCTAATTAGCACAGCACATGAATTTCCACTCACTCAGAGTATAAATGTTATGTATGGGTTTGTGTGCATCTCTGTGTGTAAGAGCGACACAGAAGGCTGAACTTGATGAGACGGCTCTGTTAACGTGAATGCACCCTATACTCGCCAGCTTAGGCTCCTAAAAAACATCAACAAAATGCACCATGGTGTCCAAACCCACACAAACGTTCCCATATTTAGACTAATGTAGGAACTCAAAACAAAAACATGTTGCATTAAAGGCCGACCCAGCCCATCCACTCAAACAGAACACGCTTACATAAACAACGAGGCTGTAGAGTAAACAATACCGTGCTCCAACTTTTTTTTTTTTTTTTCCACAGAGGAACATCTGCACAGAAAACATTAGATATAAACATCCTAATCTGTTAAACAAATGTTTACAGCAATGATTAACACGCGTTTGTTTCAACAAAAGGAATGGCTTACACTATGTTGTGTAGTAATCCACTCTGCAGATGGCCTGGTATGTTGCAACAGCAGGAGACATCACTATTAATAAAATACACTCTTTAAACAGTAACTGACCTGCATGTGCATTTTAAAGTTGTTGCTATAATGCATCAGTAATGTATGTCTGAGAAATTATGCAGATCGTTTGTGCCCCCTAATGGAAAGATTCATTCTTGTAAACGTTGGTTTTGTGGGATGAAATAAATCCTGAGTGATTAAGGCTGTCTCTCCAGAAGAGATTTTTTTTTCCAATGGCTAGGTAGCATTGAGCTGTTTGCCCAAGAGAAAAAATAATTACGTATTTATATTTTACTCATACATATTGCACAAAAGGGAGAGGCATCCCCCCTCCCATCTGTTATTTTTCTGTCCATTGTAACCTCAGGCAGTGGGAACAACACAATTGTGTGTTTGTCATTTTGCAGCAGTCAAATGTCTCACTGTGGTTTTGGTTCATCCCTTTTTTAAAAACAATAAATCTTTAAAACACATAAACTGTCTAATTTAAATATCAACATTTGCTTATTCATTGATTGATTTATAATTTCTTCAGCTTTTTAGCCTTTTTACTTACAAATAAGTAAAGTGTTGCAGCAGAGTTTCAAACACTATGTCTGAATAACGTCTATGTGATGAAGGCTCTTGTGAACAATATTACTAGAAACCACTCACAAGCAAGGATATATTCATCCTTTATCTTCATAAAATACCTTCTCACCTCAAAATATATCTGTGCCTGTTGGACCCAAGATGAGGAGGAAATCCATTCAATATGAAGTGGTTTTATACTCTTTACTGTCAAACTGGGACAGTCTTACCAAACAGCAAGGCTGCCCTCTGGTGGTAGAGGGATGTCGACGAATAAAGCACATTACTAAACCAGCAGTAGGTCTGAGAATTGATTTTGTATATTAGTATTAGTGATAAGGTTCTGGGATTCTTTTGAACTTCATTTTATTCCCTCATAGACCTGAGTCAATCACTATAAAGCCTCATTTATCAGAACTATACAGACAATAATGTGCATTGTCAAAGACCTGCCATGTTAATGTGGATCTTAAAAGAAACTGAAAATCTGTTTCTGAAAATGTAAAATTTAAACACCACTGAGTTCTGAGCATGCAGCGGTGGCAGCGGTGGTTAGAAGCATCGTCTCACAGCAAGAAGGTTCAGGGGTTTGAATCTCGTTCGACCCCCTGGGGACTTTCTGTGGGAGGAAGTTTGGGGTTAATTGATGACTCTAAATCAGTCGCAGGAGTGAATGAGACAGAGAGCATTTGTCTTTATGTGTCAGCCTTGTGATAGACTGCCAAAGGATGTCACCCACCACCCCCACCCCCACCCCCACCCCTAACCCTGGGCTATTTTTACTTCTACTTCCTTATGGTTTGAATTTCTGAAACATCAATTTCTCTTTTTGTTTTTTTTTTTGCTACAGCCCAAACCTGCTGCTGATTCAGTGGCATTTAAACCTGAACAAAAAGTATCCTGTGCTTTCACGGTGTATAGTGAAAAAATGAAAAGGATAAACTTATATTACTATAACACTTTATTTTCTTAAATACCACAGAAGATTAGTACAGTCAACCACACCTGTTTTCTGAGGCAGAAGACATTCTGGTCCCTCTCACCCTGCTTTCATAAAGGGATAAAGGGAAACCGTAGGTGGCATCGGAGGCTACGTTTACACACACACACACACACGCACACACGCACGCACACACACACATGTTCACACACACACACACAGTCACTTACAGTACATTGAGTGCTGGCCATATTCCAGTTGAAATCTTGATCAAATATAATTAGCATGCAGCTCACTGAATATAACGTGTGACAGTATCAATGCTGAGACAGTCTGGTAGCAAAAAAATGCTGGTCACTTTCCAGCTGTGCCCTTTCTGTTCAAACAATACTGAGTTATCTGCAGCACATGAGGAAAAACATCATAATCCCAGTTTTAATTTACTCATTTTTGGTCCTTTTAAGATGGTCAGGGCCAAATGTCACAGACTGGGCTGGCAAAAGATTTACGATGTCAATAGATGTGTCATAAAGATGTCTTTTGATTAAGCATTAGATAACAGATATGCAAAGAGTCTTGCACAAGAGAGTTTCAATGTGGTTGCCAACCATTTCATAACCCTGTACGATATAGGAAGTGTCAGGCGCAGGTTCCCCCAAATTACAGAACAGGTTTACCCAGCTTGTTTTTTAATTATTTTAACAGTCAGCACAAAACCAGAATAACCACAGGAGAACACCCCCATGCATGTAAACATAGCCAGTGTTGTCAGTTACAATATATACAGTGTTGATTCAGGCAGTGCATCATGAGACCAGGTCAGTAATGCCAAAGTCAACAGTTACAAGGTTCATATTCAGGAGCATCAGGTGAAATATCACAAATAACATGTCTGCAGTCAGGCCAAGACATTTAAAATCAATTGTCACCTCTGACATTTTGTGTCTGAATGAATGTTTCAGTAGTACCATCACTGAAGCGATAACAGGTTCATTGGCACATTAAACACCATCATAAACAGAGTGCTTTAATGGATAAGATCATTTCTCACATTTAAGATTTAGTTAGATAAAAATCTAAGCAACATTACTAATGAGCCACAGCTGTCTGATATTTTTTTTTTTATAACAAAAGTCATCAAACAAAGAGAACAAACCAAGGGACAGTGCAGCAGTATGAACTGTTGTAGTCATAGCCATTTAACGCCTGATAGGCAAGATGACAGTGAACACAAAACACGCACTGAAAGAATGCTCTGAATGCTACAGGGTGGATAGACACTGGAATGCAAACGAGAAATACAGCTTATTTACAGGGTAAGAAAGAAGTGCAAGGCTAAACTTTCATAAGACATTCACACACTTAATATCCACAGTATATACCAAAAGACATGCGTGGAGGCACAGATATATTCATCATACATAAACCAAATATACCTAAAGCAGAAAACACCAGTCAGGAGCTGCTGTTTGCGACTCCCGTCTGATCAACTGATAATTAAAACAATGCACGCAGAAACACTGGCATCATGGGATGTGAAAAGGCCAAAACTGATGTCCCAGCCCTTCGAAGGAAATTGATTCAAACTGTTACAACAAAAGAGAGACATACATAATCTTGTATCCCTCCATTAGCCAATATTGAGTGCCAGCCTCATTTTCAACATAATATTATCACCCAAAGAATTTTTTTTTTTTAACTAAGTGCTCAACTTCCCAGAATATGTTTATACATTTGCATGGCACAGTGTTAGCACCTCAATAAATAAAATAAATGAATCTCTTGCTTTGAACCATAGAGAGAAGTGCAGAATCAATAGGGGAAAAAATGTTTAAAGGTACAACAACAGCATCAATTTAAACTGGATTGGAATTGTTATCTGTCATCTGACTGCCACATATAAAGTGCTACGTGACTGCAAATTGTAAAAATAAATGCTTGCCTGATTTGAAATGCTACAATTTGATTAAACAGTCAGATTATTCTAGATACGACTGGGTAAAAACATCTTATTTTTCGGATTACCTTGGTAGAAAGTGTATTTTTGTATGGCAAAGTGAAACATTCCTAAAACTAGGACTAAAAAACCTAGCAGACTACTAAAAGAGCAGAACAAAGAGGCAAGGACACATTGCAGTGATTAAGTACTACCTGTATTGCTACAGACAAATTACAAGATTCACTTTTCCTTAGTGAAAGTCGCAAAAACACAACCTCAATCACTTTGTTTAGCTCACTGTAATTTGGCAGCTCACAGAGGAAATACTAGTTAAGTCACTGTCACAAACCGATAACTTTCATTGACAAAAATGTTTGAGTTATTTCACTTAGATGGTCACCCAGGAGTAAAATAAACAAGATGTTTGACTCAGTATTGTTCTTACTTGTCCTTCTCGTGGAGAGAGGCACGTACGCACTTGCGCACATAAAAAGCGGTAAGAGCACTGCAGCAGGCGGTGAAGATGAAGAGCGCTACAGCGTCGTGTGCTAGGTCGCCGTGAAGGTGCTCGTACAAGGGACGGCGCTCTGTGAAGTCTGTTCGCAGTGCTTCGATCTGCATCAGGGTGCTCGTCACCACTAACACGTGAAAGATCTGGTGGCCCTGCCCGATGAAGTCACACTTGCCAGGGAACCAACTTTCTGGGTGAGGGCAGCAGAAGAAATAGGCGCCAAATAAGAAAAAGAGCACGTGGTAGAAATGGTATGCCACAATTGGGTCAGAGCAGCCTTCCTGGTAGCAGCTGTAGATACGGTGAACCACCGGGCTTATGTCTAAACAGTAAGCCAGGGCTGATGGCACCACTTGAAAGAGCTTCAGGACAAACTTGGGTAGGTCACGATTAGCATATTTGCTATAGCAGCAGCCGAAGCAAGTGAGCCAGGCCAAGAATGCTGCAGCGGGTAAATAGAGGCCTTGCACTCTGGTGTGCCACTCTTTCTCTATGGCATAGTAGTAGTGCGCCAGGGCACTGCCATACTGGTACACAGAAACTCCCACGTAGTCAAGGAAGTAGAAGGTGTAGTAGGAGAGCTCGGACCTGGCGGAGAGGAGATGAGCAAGGGCACTGAAGGAGAGGTAGGTGAAGGCTGTCAGGAGGACAATGAAGAGGGGCTGGGCGTGAGGGTCTCGCAAAAAATCAACCGTCTCTGAAAGCTCCCGCCACTTCACCAAAATGATGAGGGCAGCCAGCAGATGGCTCCACACATTGATGGTCTCATTGTGCCTTTGGAAAAGGGTGAGGAAGTAGTAGCGCCAGCTTTGGTCTGGCTGCCTGTAGCCGGTAAGGACGTGACGCTCGCGGAACACCCAGGGAACATCGGACAACTTCACAGTGCAAGGCAGCGTGGGGAAGGCCGACTCCAGCAGCTGAGGTATCTGACGCAGCTGCTGCGCATTGATAAACAGGCGACCGATTTGCTCCATTACCACTGTCGCCATGGCAAACTAAAGGAAGGAACAAACAGTTAGTCAACATCTGTCTGCTGTTTAACTGCTGTGGTCCTCAGGTCTGTTGGTGAGATCCACTGAATATCATTAAGTCACTTATCAAGCAAAGATGTCAAATACTCTCTGGACATACAGCTTGTTTTCATTTTATATTACTGTTTTGGATATCTCTGTTTTCTCTGATCGAATGCACAAAAGCGAGCAATATGAAGATGTCACTGTACCACTCCATTTAAAATGTCAGTTTCAAAAAATAATCAAAATATTAACTGACTATAGAAATCATTTTAAAGCACCAACAAATTAGAGCAGATGACAAATCAATAATAGGCGGAATATGTCATCAATGACATACTGAAGGTTTTTGGGCCACTTGAGGGCAGCGTTACTGACTAAAAATTCAACATTGACGTATTGTCTAAAAGGTTTACCGTATTTTCCAGACTATACGTTGCACTGCAATATTAGTCGCTTTTAGCAAAAACACATATATAAGTCACTTCGGTGTATAAGTCAGTGATAATGGTTATAATCTAAAGTAGCCTATGAAGAACAAAGACTAGGCATAAAAACAAACAAAATGCATTATGCAATTTACTCATACGGGTCAAGTAACATTAAACAACGTCTCCTCCTCCTCTCTCGGGTTGTCTGACTTATAGTCAGGAAATTACGGTATATCACTTCCCTAGTGTTTCACTTCTAGGAAGAATATCTGGCTCTTTAGCTGCTAAATGCTGCATTCAGCAGTCAGTCTCTAAATGTATCTGTCTATTGTTTGGTGCTGGTCTGGAGGCTTTCATTTATTTAAGATGGTTTGCTGAAAACAGCAGTGTGTTACGCTGCGAGTTAAAGGTTTGGGACACTAAGAGCGATCCCCTTCTCATCACGGTGCAGTTCCTTGTGTCTATATTTGCATGACTGAAGGATGCAGATATTTTGGCAATAATACATTTTGTGTTCTTCTCAACTCGTTGGATATGAGCGCTATTTGTGCTCAGTGTGTCCCCAAGCGCTCAACGTGCTCTGCACCACGATGCATCACCTTGATGAACTGTTGCACGTCACATGAACTCAAGTGTAATAAAGCTCTGACTGAAGTTAACCTTACAGCCATGAATTCTGCCCGTCATTCCTTCTTTCCCAACTCTCAGCACTGATGTCGCAAATGGGAAATTAGTGAAAAGTGCACAACTCAAATCAACATAGAATCAATATTAATTACAGCATTTGTCTTTAAGAGGTGTCAGGAGAGAATAGATGTTTTGTTTTTAACCACAAGGTGATGCTAGTAGTGATTCTAAACACGAGATGATCGGAATAACAAGAGGACAGCTGCAAAATTACAGCAGCAGTGGAAAATTGTTCCCATCTGACCAGTGAATGATGAGGATGTAATAGGTACTATGCCTACCTGTCTGCTAAGGTGATTGGTTGTTTGTTTTTTTCCATTTCAAAGTTAAGCTGTGTTGATATGCTGAAGGTGAGGCAGGTGAACAGAGACACAATTAGGAAAATATGACTGGAATGATTTGCAACAAATACAGACAGTGGTTTCTGTTTGCTGCAACCCTCTAACAATTGTACTGATTTTCTATTTTGGACTATAATGATGTGGTCGCTCCAGATCTTTTTTTTTTTTTTTTTTTTTTGGTTCACTTCTCCATGTAAATGCAGATAGCAGGGGCAGCAGGAGAGACCAGGCTGTGTGGGATGAACACAGGCCGAGGATCAGGAGGAAAGGCGTGGAGTGATGAATGAGAAGGGATTGCGTAACATAATCCCCGTCCGACTTCCACACCCTCCCTGGGCTTCCAACAGCGATAGTAATCCTTAATATTAGTGGCTAAATCAAAGTTATTAAATGTTCTGCTTTAACCAGGAGGGATGTTTTCAAAGAACGGATAATAAACTCTGGCCTATACGGGCCTGTTGCAGCGAATTGCCCTGAGCGCATCCGATGCAGCTCGACATGTCTTTTTCAATTTAAAGCCCAGTGTCCGAAATTAATTTGCCTGCACGATTCCTCCGAGCCTCGGTGCACGCCCCGCTCCCCCGTGTGTGCATCGCAAACCTCCGCTGGATTGCACTAACAGAATACTGCTGCACCCTCACGAGCGCTGGCAGGGTTTTGTGGTCGCGGCTGCGTCTGAAACTATGTCACTTTTATCATTTCACGGAAATAAACAGGGTGATGTGAAAAGAAAGAGTGGCGTTAATAAATAAACGGACGTACCTGTAGAAGGTAGCCTCAGTCCAAAGCCTCGGGTTTAGCGGTCGACGGATGATTCAGAGCCGTGCAGAATACAGGTAGCATTGTTTTGAAAGGATGACCGTGACGGGAGCAGCGCCTGGCTGCTCGCAGCGCAGTTGCTAGGAGGAGACCGGACACTTTGACGTGCGGCTCCTCTGACCAATCAGAGAACGCGGTGCCGCCCTTTCTGCGCCCACACACAGCGCGTTGGCCAATCACAGCCTCCGACATGTCTGTAGCCCCGCCCGCTCTCAGCAGAAATTCTTCCTCTGACAAGTGAATGGAAGAGACTCAGCACTTTATCAGGCAAGGCCTTTGGGTGCTGATTGTCTAATAGCTGACCTCATTTGGAAAACACTGAATATCTGTGACCGTTTAACTTGGCACTGCTATATAAATATATATATAGATATATATATGCTATATATATATATTCATTTTTTATTACAATATCTATACAGAAATATTGCTTTCTTTATATTTTATAGTGACATTTCTATGTTGGTAAATATAAGAGCCGCTTCACAATCTGAAATTCCCCAATGGGGGATGAATAAAGTATCTGTCTGTCTGTCTGTCTGTCTGTCTGTCTGTCTGTCTGTCTGTCTGTCTTTCTTTCTTTCTTTCTATCTATCTATCTATCTATCTATCTATCTATCTATCTATCTATCTATCTATCTATCTATCTATCTATCTATCTATCTATCTATCTATCTATCTATCTATCTATCTATCTATCTATCTATCTATCTATCTATCTATCTATCTATCTATCTATATAATTCCATTATTAAATGTGTTCTTCTGGGCTCTACAGTGATATACAGGGCTATCCCATTAGATCTCATTTGCCTGTCAAAACAGCAACTTCTCTGCTTGACCATTGTGCTGCAGTCAGTTGTGTGGCATCTGCCTATCCCTTGTTTACCAGTCACTAACAAAGTTTCCACTGTAGGCTTAGTGTTTCTGAAAGATCCTCATTGTTCCCCGTTTGCAAACCATCCTACTCGGGAGCGAAAAGTGTTAACAGAAGCTCAGAACACGGATCTTATCGTGGAATAGAGCAGAGAAATGTGATATATAAAAACCAGGTACTCATAATCACAAGTAAGGGTCCAAAAATCCATAACAGGCTGAAGAAAGAGTCTTGGAGTCAATCCAGCCTTAATTCCATGTGTTGTGAGACAATCATGGTGCAATGCACTAAGGGACAGATGTTCTTCTGGACTGATGAGTCCAGCAGTTTAGGCTAAATACAATAACGATGATGTGATTGTGCAGCACTGTATTTGTGCAGTGTGTACATTTCTATCTGTTAACACTTTCAAATATTATTACACTATGAGCGCAATGTACTAAATCACTGTAGAACTTGGAAAACAAGATTTTTTATGATGGTCCTTTTACACCCATAGTAACATATTCAAATTAGACAGTATAAAATTCTAATACACCTCGAGGTAAATTGTTTTAAATCAAACAAAATTTTAAACTGCCTGCTGTAGAACTAAAATAAATAACCCCTCAAATTTGCGTTGTAGGATTTCTAGTCCTGAAGAGGTAAAGCTAATGTTCTGTAACAAGACTGCCACTAGGTGTCTCATGCAGAAAAGCATTTAGAGAATATGCCACAGGGAGGTTTTGTGTTACATCTTCAATTTTCATCAAATGCTACAAAAAGAGCATTGACTTTCCCTTGAGTGATTAGTAAAGTTATCTATCAAATAATCACATTTAATGAGAGTAAACACATTCCTCTCCAGGAGATAAGCAGATTTAAGTTGTGGATTTAGACTTTAATGGTAGAACCTCGGTATCAAACAGTACAACCAAACGTACAACATTATCAGCAGTTTGTACAGTATTTTATAATGGAGTTTAATAGCATGGAGTACAAGGATCAATCCATTACAAAGTAATGCTTCTAGATGAAAAAAAAAAAAAGACAAAACAGAATGCAATCAGCTGCCATGGAGAAATCTCCAAGTGTAGAAACATCAGCCAGTATCAGTATCAGATATGATCAATTTTTAACAGCATAGTCAGAACTAACAATAAAGAATACCATGGAATTGACAGTTAGAAATATAGCTTATGTTTTGAGCTGTAAAGAGAGTTTTCCAAATCATAAACAAATTAATAATCCACTTCTTTCATCGCCTCCTTGTTCTTCCTCACTTCTTCAAGCTTCTTGTCCTGTTTAAAAGAGACAAGAATCACAACACTTGTGGTTTTAAGTGTTTCAACACTTATATGTTGAAGACTGGGTGAAACCTACCTTCTCCTTGAACTTCTCATTGAGAGCTGCCATCCGTGCAGTGCGGTTCTCCTTGTTTGCCTCCATCTTCTGATGGAGTTTCTCTTGCGCCATCTTGCTAAAGTTGCAGTTTTCCTCAATTGCCTTCTGGATAACTTCCTTCTCGTGCTCTCGTTTCTCAGCAAAGGATTTCAGCACCTCAGCTTCAAGACTCTGATGAAATAACAAACAAGAACTGTTAAATTAAAAGAACATGAATTCTAACCCATGTGGTAAACCTTACCACTACATTAATGGTTTTAGCTGGTGTTGTTTTGTCACATCTGTCATCAGTTTATATCATTTCTGAAGATACCTTACGTCTCTCCTCTGCTGCTTCCAGTTTCCGCTTTATCTCATCCAGAGATGTTCCCTTCTTTTTAAGTGGGGAAAATGGAGAGTCCCCTTTTGTATCTGGGGTAGAGGGCCTCAGGATGACCTCAAATGCTTGACCTGAAGCTCGCTTGTTGAGCTCCTTCACTTGGATGTCTGAAAAACAGGATGTTTTAGCATATGCTTCTACAACTGTTGGTAAAGTTGTTAGATATGGTGTCAGTTCAGAAATAGAAGTTACAGTTCTGGGCTAATATCAGCCATAGTTTCTTTTTTCTTCTTCTTGTTGAATGATAATTAGCTTCGATTTAACTGCTGTGTATGGACCACTTAGTTTTCAAGCATATTCATTGTTGATAATTCCTTGATAATTCAAGGAGGTTGAGCCAGCCTCGTGCTGCATTTTAGGGATCACTGCTTTGCCAAACAGGTCAAAAGAGAACAATGATCCCTGCTCTGAGGCAGATTTTCTCCAATGAGGAAGAAATGAAAGCAAAATAAAACAAAGCAAATGCTATTTGTAAGTGTTGCAGCAGTGCTGCTACACTGATCACTTTAGCAACTTGCTATAGAAACCAAATGAAAGCACTCTAGTTATTGTTATTAAAATCTTGCATATGCTTTTAGAGGCCTTAAGGACATAGTAGTTTTTTCTTTATGGTGGTTTGGCAAATATATCCTGTTGTTTCTTTGCGCTGTACAAGTTTATGCTGACATGACAGTGTTATTAAACTTAGTCAGAAGGCATTAATAAGATATGTAAACATTTTAATTTGAGTTTTTCAAATATGCTGTTGCATCCCAAAAAAACAGTTTATAATTACTACTGTGCCTACCATGAACAGTAACTATTTGTGGAGTTTACGCCCACACCTACCTCCACAGCTTGCCATTTCAGATGAAATGTTTGCTTTTAACACCACTATGGGAAAGAAAGAAAAATAAAAATTAGTAGCAGGCAATGTGTTTCTAACTGAACACATTGGAAAAGCTGCACTTAAATGAAAGGATGCAGTACTTTTGATGCATGCCCACATAGTTTCAGCAGGAGCAGCAGTGCAGCATAGGAGTTGACAGTAATCACTCATGTTTTGACAAATCACTGGTCAAGCATGTGAGCATATTTTTTTTTTTATAAGAAACTATTAATTTCTAATTTTTATCCAGCTTCGGCCTAAACACGCTGCATTTGGCATGTGAGGGTTTTTTTATGCTTACACTGTTTAATCTGATGACTGGTCACATCTGTGCATCAACAGAAGTGACACAGATTATTACATAACCTGCTGAATTAGCAGTCAAAATGTGACAAGCTGTCCACCTCACTGAAAAAGGTGCTGATTGTTTGCACACAGCTGGAGGGTGCGCATGAAATATTCTGCAAAATGTACCATTAGCTGCAAAAATGGCGGGAGGCATCAGAAATACTGTGCCACAACAATAAACATAACGTTATACAATACATTCTGAACAATAATAGTAGTAATAATAGTTTTGATGATGTTTCAGGTCCCTAAACAGGAGCAAAAAAGATAATATACCCATGATGTTAGCTAACTTAAACGTTTTAAACCTTATAGTGTAAACACACGGATATTATAATAAAATAACAACCAGCCAAGCCTCGTGTGAATTTGCTCGACGGATTATAGTATATGTAAAGATTTTAGATGAAATTATGGTTTTTAAAGTGATTTCAAATGTTTGTTTGTTTTTTTTTATTTCGATGTTTTTTCAAATGTCGTTGAACTTTAGTCACTGAGCAGCCTTCATCACAAAGCCCGTAAACTACTAACTTACAACTGAGTTCTGCTGAACCTGAACCTGCCGTCCAAATGGACCTTTAACTCCATTACCGCTTTGTTTGAAAGGTCTAAAAAACGTTTACGTGAAACCATTGTTCTCACCGTCAAGTGCTTCAGCTTGAACAAAGACCTCAGCCAAGTTCTTCTCCTCCTCCTCCTCTCGGGTCGGAGCGCCAACATCTGCACCTTCGCGCACAAACCTGCAGACCACATACGTCACCAGAAACCTTCGCTTCCATTGGTCCAAACCCACCAATCACAGGCAGCGCTGCATCTGTACGCGCCAGGATCAGGAGGCCAAAATAACAGACACACAGCATGGCCTCATGGGTATGTGAGAGCAAAACAAGCCTGACTAGGTCCTGCCTGACTTTATGCAATTCAGTTAAATCATCCACTTTAGCCAAATGTCATGATAAAGATACGGTCCACTTAATATTACACTGAAAGGGACCTAGTTGGTAGGTGTTGTTTAAAATCTTAGAGCAAAGTTATCTTACTGTGTAATGTTATTTATAGCAATGACCCCTTTTGCTTGCTTGACATTTGCTTTGCTTTCTCATGTTTTGATATTTCCACAAATGACCCTGGTGTTGGAAAATTTGAATAAACATCCATCCACACAATTTAGGGACAGTAATCTAGCCATCATCTGTACCCCCTAAGTCCTAACCAGGGTCCCAGGGATCAGCTGGAGCCTATCCCAGCTCTCTTTGGGTGAAAGGCAGGGGTCCACCCTGGACAGGTCCCCAGTCCATCACAGGGCCACATAGAGACCAACAACCTCACACACTCACACTCACTCCTATGGGCAATTTAGAGTCACCAATCAACCTGACATACATGTTTTTGGACTGTGGGAGGAAACCAGAGTACCTGGAGAAAACCCACACAAGCACAGGGAGAACATGCAGACTCCACACAGAAAGGCCCCTGATGGGTTTCAAACCAGGAACCTTCTTGCTGTGAGGCAACAGTGCTAACCACTAATCCATGGGGCTGCCCACTTTTAATAAACCGTTTTAAAAAATACAATTTTGCACACGTCTGAATTCCTTCATCCACACACTTTTTCTGTACCACTTATCCTGGGACAACCAGGGTCATGGGGGGCTGGAGCCAACCCAGCTGACATTGGACGGGAGGCGGGGTACACCCTGGGCAGATCGCTGACACAGGGACAGACAAACACTGACATTCACACCTATGGGCAGTTTAGAGTCACTTGTCAACCTAAACCTGAAACTACATGTCTTTGGACTGTGGGAGGAATCCAGAGCACGGAAAGAAAAACCCTATAGAGACAAAACATGCAAAGTCCACACAGACGGCAGTTTCTGAACCTGGAAAGTTCTTGCTGTGAGGTGACAGCGTTAGTCATGAAATATCAAGGTGACAAAACAATGCTGAGTATGTTGTTGAACTGTTCAAGAGGTATAAGGTGTGATGTTTTTTGTAAAGCACTCTGTATTTTCTGTCTGTCTCATGACTCACATGCAAAATCAAAAACGGTCCAGTAACTCAGGGATGCAGTACCATGAAATTGAATACACTCGCTTATTATGGAAAAACATTTGGATGTTTACCTCAAAAATGACACCTATTTTTGCAGTCCCCGAAGTTGGTAGGGAAAATAAATGGAAACCTTTATCATGGCCCAAAAGTATATTAAAGTTCATGCATCATTAAACTCGGTGGACTCATTTATGCAGTATTCTTTTCTGCATCCAGCTGTTTACAGAAAACCTCTGAGCCTGCTAACAAACTGTTTTGTCTCACTGTTTGCTTAATTTTGTGTAATTCTATATTCTTTTGTCCTAACATTTTTTTGTTGCAGCTCTGGCTTATTGGGAACACGACAAAAATGTCCTCGGAGCAACTGATTAAAGAAAAGAGCTGGACAAGAATGAGGTTTTATCATTGCAGCCGCCTCCTTCGAACAGCAAAACAAAGGCAGACATCACCTGTCAACTGCTACCCGTGAGGTGAGCTCAATGGATAACAGAACCGGGTTGTACAGTCTTACCATTAAGGTAAAGAAAGTATTTTATTACATGCATTTATATGAGCTAAGAGGGTAAATAAAAATATTTTGATTCCTGAGAAGAAACTAGTTTCCTAAAGTCTAATATCAAAAAGCAGATAATTTGACTACCAGTTGAAAATTATCCTCTATATATTTTTTTTAAAATTTTGTTATGGTCCTGTGGTCCACAAAGCATTTAAAGTCATTTTTAGCAGGATCAGCACATGCACGTATAATTATTCCACCTCTATATTTGCAGGAACCACACACACAAGCCGAATAATCTAGAGCAATGCTGGTGTGTGCTCAAAGTGTCAATAATATTAAAGTATGCATGATGCAAAATGCGGGTATTTTGCTGATCCATGGGCAAATAACATACCAAACAGGTCTGCATAATAACAACAATAACCTGGTTCTAAACTCTTTTCAGGACAGGAATGGCAACGCAGCTATTTTCCAAATAATCCAATTTCAGGTGCTCAGACTGAAAAATACTGTGCGGGCCTTTCCTCTACGCCACTTTCTCGTGTGCATAAAACACACACATCACTATCAGATTTAGCAACTTAAACAAAGATTAGCGAGCTAATGAAGCTTGAACTGAAACAAGGAGGGTAGGAAGCATTCAAAATGTTATAAAAGCACTTGGAAGAACTGATTCCGTCCCATTTTCACAGCTATACTTGACTGCGTCTAGTGGTTTAGTTCAAGTTGTTAAAGTCCACAAAAAGTTCTTGCCTCAGCCTTAAGCAACTTTGTTTTTCATGTTAATATTAAACTCTACAGATTTGTTAATAATTCTTCTGAAATCTTACGTCCCAGATATAGACTGACAGTCTGTCCAGGGTGTACCACACCTTTCACCCAGTGTCAGCTGGGATTGGCTCCTTTCTTTAATATTCTGGAAACCAATTTTTCTTTTATCCTCGAGGAACCTCGGCGTTGCTCAACCTTACTTTAGCCACACTCAGCATGTATCAAGTCTAAAATTAAAACCCAGGATCAAGGTAATTACAGTAGATGACCTGTCCCCTGTACCAGAAGGTTCATGCTGTTATTTAAAGGTGAGAAATGGCAATAAAATAGATTCTGGTTTTAGAGTTTAAGTTAGTGTTTTATATAACAGCCTCATGACCCCCCAACATCCACAGGGCAATATTTTGGATGCATGTGTTGGACAGCAGTGATGTATTCTTTAAAATATTTGTGTTTTTAAAGCTATAAGAGGTGCGGCCATCTCTGAGTGATGTTTACGGCTCCTTTCTTTCAAGGTTTAATGGCCTTGTCTTGCCTTTGTTAAAATACAGTGTTAACAGCTTAAATACACACACCCTCACCAGCAAGACATTGTTAGTGTAGATTTTAACGACACACATGCTTCATAATAATCTCTCTTGCAATCAGCACTGCCTTTATGTTTCTTCTGAGTCAGATAAATAGTTGAGCATGTTGCAAAGGTGTTGACAAAGGATCTTTAATTTCATTTTCCAACTGTAACTTGTGCCACCGGATGGTTCAGTCAAATCGAGTTACCTTCTAATAATGAGATTAGCTCCTAAACAGGTCTAGTCCTGACAGGTTGAATTTGACGGTTACTGCTGCCGGTGTATACAGGGTGTCATGTTTTAACAGGCAACATTAAATTAAGGGCTTGTGGCCCAAATGTTCCCTGTAACTCTCATCTCATGAGGTGAGATAGAGGTTGTAGCTAAAAATTAATTTGAAAGTTTCAAAGTGGGTACAGCATTTCTCCTTTGTAGGAGCATGTAGGGAATAAGCATCAGATGTAAATATTTTGCATGAGGCCTATGTATCAGTTCTACCCTAAGGACCATGTTCTAATTTTACTGCAAATTTATTATTGACTGTTTAACATGTTAAAATGTATAAATATAGATTATTAAAGCTACTTTATTTGATTAGCAATAATGTAAAATCCTGGTTAAATGCTGCCACCTAGTGATCGATAGAGGAATTGACCTGCCAAATATTTCAAAATGCACATAGAACTATTGTGTCTATAATCCACATAATGAGCAATTAAAAAAGAAATTATGTTATAGTTATCGGTTTTCGTATTGTAGTATTATTAAACAGCATAGCTTTGTTTAGCAATATTTTAGCAGACTTGAAATTCAGTTGGGCAAAAAGCTTTAGTGTAGGTGGACAGTGTCCCTTATGATATCATTAATTAAATATCCTGTAACCAAAGTGGAATACCAGAATCACAGAATCAAGAATGCCTTTAGGTTACTGTAAGGTCAGCGTTAATTTAAGTTTTAATTTAATTAATTATGCCTTTGTGGGGGTTATTTTCAACTATAAACTCAGTATGATGTAATGTACATTTTCTCCTTCAGTGTGTAGTGAAATGTCTTAGAATAGTATGCACTAAGTATTCCTCCTTGCTAGAAAATGTATTTTTTGGCACTGAAGAAATCCTTGTTGGTGGCCTGATATTGAAGGGACTATTAATAACCCAATCACTGTTGGCTCCTTACTGTGCTGGTAGCAGCACCAACAGCAGGGGCTTTGAAGAGGCTTCTGTCAGCACCTGACATGCAATCCATGTACCGTAAACAGGCAGGCACTCAGCTCCTGAGAGAGGACAGATGGTAGGTTTCAAAGTCCGCACATTTACTGCCTTGTTTTTCATTCTGCTATGTAGCCACTGTCAGAAATACTGCCACACCACAACTCAACAACACAAAAGATGTGGTATCTTTTTTCTTTAAAAAACAAAACAAAACAAAACATATTTTTCAGGTTGAAATAGTTTTCATTCGACTCAACAAAACCTCATGGTGGCCTCAGCAAACATATATTGTAGGTCTTTTATGTTGAAATGTGCAAATTGAGTTAATAGTGAAGAGCTTTATTTTGAAAATCCGCAGGTCAGCTTCCTTCTATTTGTGTTTACAGGAGGGCGACAGGCGGAAGCAAAGTGTCTTTAATTTCAGGATTTTAATGTGAAGATGGGGGCTTGTCTGGCCTTGTGCTCGTTAGCGAGCTGTGTAAGTACAGTGCCTGCAATATATGTGATTATTATTATTATTATTATATATCGAGTATTATCGTTAGCTATTTTAAAAACTGACAGTAGGCTTTTGTTTATCATGTCGTCCTAACGTTAGCATTAAAAATGCTGTTACGGTAAATGTGATAAACCAGGGTTAGCAAGAGTTAGCTAAGTCACAGTTCACGCAAATAAAACTTAATATATCTATTTAACGTTAAAATACTGGCTAGCCAGTTACTGTTACAACGCTAGAAATGTCCTGGAAGTTAGCTAACTAGTTAGCTTAGCAAGCCAGTGAATCACCATGAAAATAAACACGGGTCATTTGCGTTAATTCAAGTTGGGTTAGCGCAATTGACATTAAACGTAGTTAGACAGGTAGTTAAGTGTTTAACTTGTCCACCGATAACTAGGTTATAGTTATGTCGTTAGTTAACGCCGGGTGATGATAACGTCATATGCTACGGCTAATATGACATTAGTGTTAGCTTAAACCGCTATCAGTCGCTGCCAACAGCTCTGGGTTCAATAAGGTGGAGTCTCTTCTGTGTGAACTACATATTTTAATGTGGCTGCAGTAAAACCCAGAGCCTGGTAGATGATTATGGAAAACTGGGATAACCCTAGGTCCCTGTCGGGTTGTGTTTTATATGCAGTATTTGAATTGTACCTGCCTATTCACTTGGGTCCAGCCCTGGAAATTCAGTATCACTCCTTTAATAATTTACCACTCCATTATCACTAAAGGAACAAAACCTAGTTTCGATCATCGATCTGACAAAGGAGTTGCCTTCATTAATTTGCCTTTTATGTTCATACTTGATCTCTTGCTGTGTTTCTTCACCTCACTCCCACCATGCAGGCCTCCTGTCTGTGTGGCTCAGCACCATGCCTCCTGTGTGGCTGCTGCCCATCCTCCAACAACTCTACCATCACTCGGCTGATTTTCTCCTTCTTTTTGCTGCTGGGGACCCTGGTGTCTGTCATCATGATCCTTCCTGGGATGGAAACACAGCTCCGCAAAGTGAGTTCAGTTTTCTTAATGCATTTACATTACAGTGTATATGGGGGTTAATTTGCATTATAAGCATTAATTACGATTTCTTGAGCTATAGTTTTACATATGCTGTATGTAATTGACTAACAGCTGATTGAAAGCTGAAAATTGTTAACTTTAATAAGTCCTTTGGTTTTATTGGCTAAAATACGTTGCTAAATGGTGTTACTGCTGTTGCTTTACAGTTTAATATGTGCACTGAGAATTCTCAGTCCCACAGCTTCTAATATTGTCAAGTATTCTTAAATATTGTCTGGTAAATGCTTTCCAGAAATTTGTTTTAAGGATTTAATTTTTTTTGACTTGCTTTTGTTTTCACAGATCCCAGGATTTTGCCAAGGGGGGACTGCTATACCTGGTATTGAAAACAAGGTCAACTGTGATGTCATTGTGGGGTACAAGTCTGTGTACCGTATGTGCTTCGCCATGACTTGCTTCTTCTTTCTGTTCTCCGCCATCATGATCCGTGTCCGAAGCAGCAAAGACCCACGTGCAGCTATTCAAAACGGGTAAGTCCTTTTAATAAAGTGTGACATGGAACATATCGGGTCAGATATGGAGGCTGATTTGTCCTAATGATTTTTTTTTTTTTTGGTAACTATTTATTTTTCCAGCTTCTGGTTCTTTAAGTTTCTGATCCTTATTGGGATTACTGTGGGAGCCTTTTTCATCCCCGATGGAACATTTCATACTGGTATGAACATGTTCTGTTGAATTATAATAAACTTTACAATAAATATCAATATACTGTTTGTTTTTTGTTTGTTTTTAGCAGACATTGACTTGATTTATTACTGCTTCAGGCAATGAAGAAATATCCATTTTTGATCAAGAGTGTTAGGAAACTGTATCAGCCCTGTCTATTTCTTTTTCACTTTTCAGTGTGGTTTTACTTTGGTGTGGTGGGATCCTTTGTCTTCATTATCATCCAGCTTATTCTCCTCATTGACTTTGCCCACTCCTGGAACAAAGTATGGGTAGAAAATGCTGAAAATAGTGACAACAAATGCTGGTTTGCAGGTACAGTATGTTCTTAAATGTAGGCATTTCTTTCCATGTCAAAGTAATTGTTTTGTATTTTACTGGTGATCATTTATGTTATTGTTTGTTCATGTAAATTCCAGGCCTGCTGTCTTTCACCTTTCTCCATTACGCCCTGGCTATCACTGCTGTGGTGCTCTTTTACATTTATTACACACAGCCAGATGATTGCACAGAGCACAAGGTCTTCATCAGCCTCAACCTTATCTTCTGCATCATCGTCTCTGTTGTCTCCATCCTACCCAAGATACAGGTACAGTGTTATCCAGTCTTGCTATGTCCACACTCCTGCAGAAAAATGCTTTCCCTTTGGTGTTTACCAGGTGTTTTCTTAGGACAGTGTTTATTTGAAAAGGTGTCCCAGAGTAGGTAAATGTGGAGATGCCAGTTTTTGTTGTATTCCATGTAAGGAAAAAGGGTTTTCTAAAAGTTGAGTGCCACGTAGCAGAAAGAGGTCAATATTCTGTCATCTACAACTCTACTTGTGTTCAGATAGATGTGAATATACAACAGCACAGAAACCTTTTCCTGTTCTTGTGATGTCTTTGTGTTGCCAGTGAAATTTTATAAAAATGGTCTGGAGATACTTTTGCAAATGAAACCCTCTTTAGAGATGAACAGTTTATGTTTATGGCTCCTAGTGTAAACAGCCCTATTTTTCTCCTCTGAGAAAATGGTTTTAACAGCAAGAGTTGTTGTTTGATCAGAACAATGTACACTGAGTCCATTGTGTGCACCTGCCTAAAATTAATGCAGTCTAATACAACAGTCCTGAAAAAAATCCTTCCTTCATGAAGGTCGTAATGCTCACTTTTTATTGAAACTGTGAACATAGAAATGTGCTGATTCAGCTGTGTAATCTTTTTGGAGGATGTAGTTTGTGCTGCTGTGCTTTGTTATATTGATAGTTGTTTCTACTATTTAGCCTAGCCTCATAGATATACATGGGGTGTACAAAATAAAAGAAACACCAACCAGTGTAATGTACTAACATAGCAGCACAAACTGTATCCTCCAGTGATCGTCCAGTTGACTTAATAGTTCTCAAAGACACCGTATTCACGGCAGAATTGCTGTACTAGTTTGCATTAGTTTCACTTTGGTGTACATTTTCCATTACATTAAATTACTGTATGTGTGTGGTTTTTACAGGAAGCCCAGCCGTACTCGGGCCTGCTCCAGGCTTCGCTCATCTCCCTCTACACCATGTATGTCACTTGGTCTGCAATGACCAACAATCCAAGTAAGTCTCCTGTTGCTTTATTGAAAGTTGTGGCATCCTTCTGTAACTTGTGGTTGCATGCTCAGTTGTGTCCATATATATTTGTTCTTTTATATCTGCTGCAGCAAGTTGATCATGCTGGTGAGTTTTGCAAGACATACTAGAGGAACAAAGAGCTGTTTTTTTCCCCCTGATAATAAGCATAGCTTCCTTGTTTCAAGTTATGATGTGATGTGTTTATCTAAAGCGAATGGCAAACCTGTGGTAACTAGGGTTAGTGTTTGTTTCTTGGTGTGCTGTGCAAATATCTGTTGCCTTTCCTAGATATGTGCAACGACTGCTTATTTATTTTTAATTTTGGGCTGGTGAAAATATTAGCTACCGGCCGACATGGAACTGTTCAACATTTGTTTTCGGTGCAAGGGAGAGAAATGTACTAATAGTTTAAAAAAATACTGTTATTAATCTGTGAATATGGTTAAATGCATCTGTTACTGCTTTCTAACAGCATCTTGAGTTACTTTACGTATAGTTTTAAAAATTATATTCCTTTTACAGGAATTAAAATGATCAGAGATACATTTTATGTAAAGTGTACAAAGACTCAGAATATAATCCTTAATTTTTTCATAGATTATAGTGTATATTTTAAAATGTTTAATTGTGTGTGTGTGTGTGTGTGTGTGTGCACGCTTTATGTTTTAGACCGGAAGTGTAACCCCAGTCTCTTAAGTCTAGTGTCGAATGTCAGCACCTCTGAGCCATCTGCTGACAGTACTGCTGGACCAGTGCAGTGGTGGGATGCTCAGGGCATTGTTGGTTTGGTTATCTTTCTCTTCTGCACTCTATATGCCAGGTTGGTTTAGCACTACCAAAGCCACCACAAATTATATGTTTTATTTTATTCTGTCTTGTATTATTTGTATTTTTGTAACTGTTTTTCTTTTGGTTTCTTCCATAGCATCCGTTCGTCCAGTAATGCCCAGGTAAACAAGCTGATGCAGACTGAGGAGGGTGGAGGATTAGGTGGAGAGGGTGTAGTGGGACAGGATGGCATGCTCAGGGCTGTGGACAATGAGGAGGAGGGTGTGACTTACAGCTATTCCTTTTTCCACTTCCATCTCTGTCTGGCCTCACTTTACATCATGATGACTCTCACCAACTGGTACCAGTAAGTATCACTTGCCAACAGGTTTGATGATCTAAAATAAATATTAACAAATAATTGAGCAAGTCCTCTGTAGGCTAAAAATTCTTCAGCCTGGACTTCTTATTGCCCAGTCATTGTACAGCAATTTGACCACCAGAGGGCACATTACTTGACTTTATAGTTAACCCAGCTGGAATGTTTCCAAAATCATCTAATCCACCCTAGTGCCTTCATTAATGGTCCTTAGAAGAAAAATATGTGTAGATTACTTTCAGTGCACGTGTTATGTCAAGTTGGTTTTACTAAAATGGACTAATCCCTCTGTGTCCTCCCTTAGACCAGACACTACCACCCAGGCCATGCAGAGCAGCATGCCAGCTGTGTGGGTGAAGATGAGCTCCAGCTGGCTGGGCCTCGGGCTCTACCTCTGGACCCTCATTGCCCCTCTAATCTTCCCAGACAGAGATTTCAACTGAACTCGTCCTTCGTTTATTTTATATTTTTTAAGCTGAATTTGATCTTTTAATCTCTGTTTCCTTGCCTAGTGTGTTGGGCAGTATGAAGGGTACTATCATGGTTTTACTTCTCTCAGTATGTGTATTGAGTGTGATAATCACTACAGACATTTGAAAGTGTAGTTTTTAGCCTGGTTGTTAATGGTTTCAACTATAAGATGTAATTTTATTTGCCAGTGACTCACTGTAATAAGTGACTCTAACTTCTGTAGTGTGATAAGTTGCTTTATTTTGTTTTGCTAAATTATGGTTCCGTACTGACAGCAACAATGCACTTTCTTACCTCAGACATTTAATTTACAGATTCCCTCTGAAGGCCTGTGAGATCAGAGCTCTCTGATTGGCCAGGTCTGGAATCCCCTTGATTAGCTGGACTCTAACTACTGGGGGAACGAGGGCATGAGCCCCAGAGTGATGTGAGTGTGAGCACCAGATAAGAGTAATATGACACGCCCTACAGATCATAACAGGGCTTCCCTGTTGCTGCTAGGCTGTATGCAAATTCACGTCATTGCACCTTGAGCCAGAGAGTCCTCATAGACAACCAGTCTAATCTCAGCTCTTCCTCGCCTACTCCAACCTAAGGTACTTTATCTCTGGTGCTATGCCTTTCCATATCTGGCTGTGTTTGGCCTTGTACGACCACAGGCAACAATCTGTACCTGTATAGCAATCTGTTTGCAGCAAGGAGACATGCATTGACCCGTAACAGTCAGTATAATGCAGCGTGCAGCGGTAGGGCTTAGGAGGTGATAGCATGAACTCCACACTGCCTGTGCCCTCGAAATGCCATTATTTTCAGAATGTTGCAGATGGTGTTATTTCAAGAAAAGGGATTTTTAAATATGGCAGTGTACTAAATGATAACAAAACATTTCAGAAATGCTGTAAAATGGTATTACTTTAATAGTATATTGATGGTTATAATGGTGGTGCAGTAATTTTATGCATTATATAGTAGTTACCTCAGTATCAGTATGAATGGAATGGGTTAAATTATGATCATTATATTTTATACTTCTGAAAAAATGATTTTGGTACAATCCTGGAAATAATATTCTTTTTGTTGATCTCTTTTCAAAAGTTGCAACGCCCACACAAACCTATCAGATTTCCTGTTTCTGTGGCTGCATATGATTGTCAGTGGAGTTTTTCAGAGTGTTGTGACAAATTGAAAATTTAGTTTATGATTTTCCAGTGTTACATCATAACAGGTAATATTTCAAAACACTATTAAGTGCCTTTTAGTAGTCCTGTATGTCAAAAAGAATTTATCATGTGTGCATATTATGCCTGGCCTTACACATTGTGGTGAGTCGGTCATTGCATGTCATAAGGCATAGGCTTGTGACATGAATTAATGTTGCAATGAATGGCTGAACATTGTTTTTAATAAAGATGGAAAACCTTCACTTCGTCTTGCTGGAGCTTCAGTGGAGGCACTACAGTTGTCTGAGCAGAAATATCAAATAGATGAAAGTGTAGCATAACAACTGTACAAATACTTGAGAATGTGACAGAAGCCTCCCTTTCATGTTTGATGCTTCACCAGTGATATACTGAGGATTGTAATGTTTAGGGACCTTTAAGAGTCCTGTGGATGTTATTGATTGTGCTTAACATCTCCTTATCTGTAACGAGTCACCAGGGTGCTGCTAGTGTTGATAGCATGTCCTTTCCTTTCTGTACATCACCTTATAGGCTAAGTTCATGAGGTACCAGAGCTGGGGACCAAGGAAGAGCTGTTACACACTTCGCTCTTGACAAAACATTGTGCGGACATGATACCCCAAGACAAACAAACCATGCAACCGACGGATTATCTTGATACTAATATGAAGCAGTGAAGTTATATGACTTTTCCTTTAAAAAGACGCTGTAATATGTGGCAATACTTGCAGCCTCTACTGTTTATTACCTTCCTGCATAGCTGGCATAGGGGATATGTTGGTTTTGGCTGCTACAGTCACTCAATCCAGTTGTCAGTCTGCAACTGTTCAGGACATGCCACCATCTGTTGACTTCCACCCTCCCACAACACCACCCCTCACTCAGCCTATTCATGACAATGCAAAGTTGATGGATTGTCAGTTCAGTTTCCTTCACGTGTAGTAGAGGAAACAAAGACTTCCCCAACCCCGTGGGAAGGACAATGGTATGCTATCAGAAAAAAATCAAACAATTATGATACGAACAGTTAACTGAGGGGGGAAAAAAGCACCTTGAGGTGGCAGCGATGCAGATTTTATCAGAAGTTAGATATAAAATTCAAGCAGCAGAGGAGAATGCAGTCCCAGATATTAATGTCTGTGTGCTTTTCCATGTTCAACATATAAATGGACATTAATATAAAATCAATTTAAGATTTAGAGCTAAGATCACATAAGCAGAAAATATGTTTCAAAACAGTAGGATGATGCAACTGCTGCAGCAAGGACAGCATACTTAGACTGAGACTGAAAACTATTTTGTTGAGTATATGTGGTTCACATATGCAAACACATAGCAGGCTTAAAAGGCCCTGATACAAACTGCTGCAATAAACACAACACACTGTCACATTGCAAACATTCCACTTTTTGTGCTGAAACTCGAGTAATTGCTGCAGTGGACGTTTCATGAATGTTTTGCAGGGTAGCCAGTCAAAATATAATCTAAGATTTTTCTCTTTGAAGACCTGCCCTTGTAAACTTAGAACTTATTTCTTCATTTTTCTTCCAGTGATTGAGGCTTTTGTTATATAAAAGTACCAGACCAAGATTCATGAGACTGAAGAACTCTTTCCCCTACACTCTTCTTCCATTAGTCCTATCTGAAATTTAACAGCCTCTAAACACAGCCAACAGCATCTGAGAACAAATTAGCCAAGCGTCATAAATCGCACTTTTATTTCCCCTGTTATCGTCAGGTGTACAAATGTGAACTCGGGTTTTCTCCTAGGATAGATTTAAGACACTCTCCATCTTTGGCCATTGGCTGCAGTGTCATAAATCCCACCTTCATTTCCTCTGTTATAATCAGGTGCAATTTGTCGCTGTAATAAGAGATCAGAGGCTGTAATGTGCTGATTATGAACCACTTAGTACAGTTCTGCTGCAATGCTTGGGATTTTTAATTGCAGATTCACAGAAACAACGGTGATGACTTGCACTGTTATCCCTGACCTTAATCTTTACTTTCCTTTTCCCATATTAGCTTGGAAATGTCAGCGTTTAGCTGTATTTTGCATTATCTGCATTGAACATCGCTCTACCTCAAATTGATTTCAGTATTAATCATTACAATAAATGATCTGGTGCTGGTTTGGATATGTATCGTTTTGCGAGAGGATCGTGCTAACCTGATCACCTCTTTGACAGCATGACTGGAAATGCCTGTCTGAGGTGTAATTGGGTTTTAAGAGTGGGATCCAGGCCCATTAAATTATGCGCTGCATGCAGGGGAGCTAATTGAGTTTGGGCCCTGCTGGCATACTGCATGTGCACTGGAAACATTTACCCAACATTAAACCCCAATTAGGCTTTTCAAGATGGGAAACTTGTTGCCGGATGATGAGAAGCGACGGTGCAGATGCGGGCCAGACTCATCACTTAGTCTCTGTCCATAATGTACAACTGTCATCACAAACAGATGTGTATGTAATAAAGTAAACATTAGGCTGAACTTCCAGTCAACCTCTAGGATTTATCTTGATTTGTTTAATCACTTCCATTCTCTTACTCTGTGACCACAGTGCAACGCAGCCACTCTGTCCTAAGCTGGAAGTCAAAAAAAAAAAAAAAACTCTCAAAGTGTGTTTTTGTGTGTGTGTGAATGGCTCTGATGTGCGCATGCTCTCCCCCAGCTCAGAGGAGCAGCTAATGCAGTTACATAACAGTCAGTGCAACCGGCGTCTGCTGTGAGCCAAATGCCAGGCCAGTCTGGTTACATAAGCCTGTCGGAGTCATATTGTAGCAGCACTGAGCGCTCACACCACAGTGTGTCCTCACACTCCTGCTCCGTCTCTCACTTTCTCCCACTGTCTCTCCTTGCTGTGCCGTCCCTACCTTTCTCCCCCTCCCACTTTCCCTTTCCTATTTGTGGTGCTCTCAGCACCGGGAACAAAGAGAATGTGTGCTGAAGCCTGATGCACAGACAGCTCTGAAAATATGAGGCACATGAAGACAAAATATGCATTTCCATCAGATGTTTCTCCTCTTCCAGACACCATGAGACGTGTAGTTCAGTGTCCGGTTGTTGCAGGTTGTTTCATTGTCCTTATTGTGTCTTTGTTCCCCGGTGGGCTACCTCTGCATGAAGACAGTGATGTGAGTTGAGAAGATGAGGTGTGCTGCCAGCATCCACCACCTGTGAGCTCTCATGTCCCCCGGGGAAGCACTTGGTCTCCAGGGTACCGAGCCATGCAGCAGCCACAGCCAGGCTCTCTCAGTGACCTTAAGTCTTTCTGACTCTGTCCCTCAGGGTTGACAAAGCAGGCGAAGATGCAGCCACATCACTCAGATGTATGCAAAAATAAATAAATAAATAAGTAAAGGCTGCCACGTCCTCCAGGAGAAGGTAATTGATTTGTGGCCTAAGTTCCTGACCTCCATTATATCTCTCCTCTGTGGTGCTGGGTCAGCACATCACTTTAGGTGGACTATTCATTCTTGTGGTGTAGCAGGCAGGTGTGTGTGTGTGTGTGTGTGTGTGTGTGTATTCTAAATAAAATGTGAAGGTGCTTATACCAGGGGCCACATGATTACCCACACTCCTCCTCCAGACTCATATCCTCCTTCAGGCGACTGCATGAGGTTGCCTGGCTAATTAGGATTAATAGCAATAAACAGGAACTGCTCCTCGGAGCCAATCGCAGCCTCCGTGACCTCATGGTTATTCATGAGGCGGACTCGGAGCTCCAGCCCACTGGTGGAGGCTTAGAGGTGGGGGGGGGGGCGGCGCCCACCGGACCTGCCGTGCGGGGTGGTGCTGGAGCGGCGGAGTGTGTTTTGCGTAGGGCGAGATGTTGTTTTGTTGTGGCGATCAGCTGAATGTGGCATCGCTGTCCGGTCTGACACAGCAGTGGGAAGCACCCCGAGCCCCTTCGGCTCTCTCTCCACAGGAACACGGGCACCGAGAGCAGCTCGATCCGGCGCATCACAATCCAGGAAATGCGGACTTCTGGCTCTTTCGCCACGGGATAAATGGCTGCAGCACCCGTACTGTAGCCAGCTGGTAAATACCGACTGTCATATTATTGCCTGCTCATGACTTAGTTTAGGTTGGGTTGCAGCGGTTGTCACGGGGAGGAGGAGCGGTGTGCGGTGAAGTTGGGGGCAGAATCCCAGCCGTGTTTTCACTGTAAGTCAGTGCCATGAAGTTGAGGTGCCTCGTTATCTGTTAAAACAAAAACAAACAAACAAACAAACAAACGCAATGTGGTGAAAAGGCACGGCGGTGCTCAGCGCGCAGCCGAGCGCAGGAGCGGTCCGTTCGGTCCGAACTAGCGTTACGCGCAGCGCTGTGAGCAGAAGTAGCGGCGGGGGCGCTGCTCCTGCAGCCGACAGCATATGTTTCACCACGTACCTTCATTCAGCCCGTTTGTCCTAAACAACAAAGCAGCTGAAGGGAGCACCGGCACGGACCGACACACGCACGCTGCGCTCGCTGGTTCACGCTCAGGCCTGTGAACTTACTTGTAACGGCCTACACCTACACTTCCCACATTTTTAGAGGATGACATCATGCCTCTGTACTCGCTAGATGTGCTGTTATGGCACAGATGAGTTAACTTGACCAGAACAGCTTCGGTTTGATGCAGACAGTAAATTACTGCATGACAGCGCCCTGGGATGGACTGGGGACCTGTTCAGGGTGGACCCCTGCCTTCCACCCAAAGAGAGCTGGGATAGGCTCCAGCTGATCCCCGTGACCCTGGTTAGGAATAAGCGGGTATAGATGATGGATGGTTTCCATATATGCTGTTCTCCTATACGCTGAAGAACAGTATTGATTATTTACCTGTAGTTTCTGATAGTATTTTATTAATACTGCTGTTACTGCCTTGATCAGTCTATGTGCCTCTTTAGTTACTTGTCTCCTCTATCAGCCCTAACCTGTCTGCACTTTAATTGCTGCTTTATTCTAGTGAGCTCAGAAACAGTGAACATATTGACTGTGACATTAGATGAATGATTTGTAAAAATGAGAAAGCTGACAAAAGGCAAAGTCATTGCACCCTTTGCAGTTTGAATGCCAGCTCGGCAGGAAGTGAGTTAAAGTTGTCACTTGCGTTTCTCTGTGTAGAGGAAGACCACAGTGGTTGCACGGCTTCTAAAGGGGCCAGGTAGAACGTTGTTTTGTTTGTTGTTGTTTTTAATCAGCGGAGGCCTAGTAACTCACCTTTCAGTGGAGGTGAAGCATAAAAAAGCAACAATGCTGCAGTGTCATCCCCCAACTCTGGACCTGTGGTGTAACCTGGGGCACCAAAACACAGTGAAGTGTCAGATCATGTTGTGGAAGGAGACGAGTGGAGAGAGAGGCCATTTGAATCAGCACAAAGTGGCAGCCTTACACTGCTCCACTCTGGCCTGGATCAAGACCACTTGTGGTGCTGGCTGAAGAAAGGCACAGGCTCAGCAGTCACCCAGGGAGAGCGCAGCTCAATTTTCTTGCAAATTTCCAAGATTGTTAAACATCACGAAGCATTTGATCAGTGAAACAAATCTGGGCTTTAGGGATTACTGCCATATACGGTTCAAACATGGATGGGGATAAAAACTATGAGTCAGCCTCGCTTTGATGTTTTTATACCACTGAAACTTGTTAGAAATGCTAGAAGGTGGCTTGTTAGCAATAATTACTATGTTCCAAAGCTGGAAGTGAATATTATCTGTTTATCTGTACAACCTGTTTTTACTCCAGCTGATGCAAAAGTGAAACATAACTCTGCACATGTACTAACACTAATTACCAAAGGTCTCACTGAATTAGTGATGCAGGTTTGTGCGTGTGTGTGTGTGTGTGCGTGTGTGTGTGTGGCACAAACAGCACTCCAGATGGAAAAGGTTAGTTTTCTGCCAATTAACCCACCTTATGCGTTATATTCCAACTTCATGTTAACTTACACATTCACCTGGCATCCCGTCCCCACTACTTCGTCTCTCACACACACAGTCAGCCTTGCAGGTGGCAACATGTTGATTTAAATGCATGAAATGCCATCAGCAGTGAGAGGGTCAGATAGAGTTCCCGCTCAGACCTCCTACAAAAACAAGGTTTGATAACTACAGCGATGCCGGAGCAAAGGATCAGGGAGCAGCCTGCGGTTTTTTCACGAGTGAGAGTGACAGTTTTAGTGTTGTGATATTCGGAGGTGTTACATGGGCGGGCTGATTCCTGTAAAACTAGAAAAGGTGAAGAAGCCCGTTAGTTGGTAGTGTGTTCTGCTTCATGCATGACTATTTGCTCAACAGACTGTAGAAAGTATTAAATGGCACGTATGAGCATGTTTTGTTTTCTTTGGATGGCATTATCAGCAAGAAAAGCAAACACACACACACACACACACACACACACACAGTGACACACATCCAGGCTGTAAAGTCCTGGTGGCTGGTGGACACAACCTTTTCACGTCCCTGCTACTGGTCATTAATCCTGTTCCCTGAAGCACAAGAGAAGAATAGACCCACTGTAGTGTTGGGAGACCAGAGTGAACCAGGAACAAGACCTTGGATACACATTTACACACACACAACACAAAATGGAGGCCAGGAGTGCCAGTCTGCCAACTTCACAAATGTCCCACTAGCCCAATAACTTTACTAAATGTGTGCAATCATGTTGTAACATTTTCTGGATAGATGCTTTTTAAAGAGATCCTGTCTGTTATTTATAGTCTGCAGTCAGTGGTTGTAACTTTGCATCATTTGGGTCAGTGTGTGTGTGTGTGTGTGTGTGTGTGTCTGTTGGAGGGGATGGGTGGGTGGGTGGGTGGGTGGGGATTGTTGTCTATCTGTGTCTGGCCTGGACTCAACCTCTTGCCCAGGCCAGTTTATTGGCTGCCCCTCCAAATGGAGATAGAGTTTCTTTGTGTTCTCCAGGGAGCATAGTCTGTGGTGTGTGTGTGTATGTGTGTGTGTGTGTGTGTTAGCATGGTTGCCCACGTTATGTAATAGTATATGTGGACGATGCTGTGCATGTGCAGGTCGACAGGCAGCACAGTTGCTTATTCAAACACTCCCCTCATAAGAGTTAATCATTAGCCACTTGGGCACAGTTGGCGTTCAGGTGGAATGCCAGTGGAGTTTTTTTTGCTGTTGGCAAAGGCATTCCTCCTTCAAAATAGGCCACAGGTTTATTATTACTAACCTCTCACCAGATCGTAGTGTCGTTCTCACTAGATTTATGTTTTCTATTGTTCTCCTCTGCATATCATATAATCTTAGTGTTTTCTCTTTGTATCAACATTGAGGGCGTTTTCGTGCATGTGTTCTCGTTCCTCGGTGGCCTCGATTGTGTAAAAACGATCGCTGTATTGTGATTGTAAGCTTCTGTGCTGCTTTTACCACAGGTATGTCTGGAAACGGCTCAGCCAAAGTCTTGCTGGTGAGGTTTTTGTTTTACATGTGGGCTGCACATAGTACACTGTCTTATCAATTACTGGATATGCATATTTGAATGAGGGGATTAAACCCCACCCTCTGGAGGTCAGGCACAAAACTCTCTTGTTGCCTTGAAAGATTAGATGAATGCCTAGTGTGTGTATTGATCGGGGAGGCAGGCAAGGTATTATATGTCATGACTAGATATCCCTCCCTCTTCCAAATCACTTGCTTTATCTCTCATGGTCCCAAGATGGGCCTCGGACTCTGACCACACCCCTCAGCTCACGCTGCATCTGCACGGGTCGCAGTCTCCAGGTGTCGGCTCACCACGGTAACCTGTGGTGATTAACTAACACCTGAAGTGATATCTTGTGGTTTTTCTCTGCTTTGTGTGTCTTATTTACATTTTGAAGCTCCTCGTGGCCTGTGAGGACTATTTGTAAGTGTGTGAGGATTCAGTTCAGTTCAATTCAGTTCATTTGTATAGCGTCCAATCACAATACAACCATCTCCAGGCACTTTACAAAAAACAGCGGGTGAAGGAGATGAAGCTACTTTTTTAATGATGAACTTTCCTAATGATATATATATATATATAGTACGTGTATAGTATGTCCTGTTAGTGTCTTCCGTTGTCATTTATCTCTTTATTCCTCTCCTTTTGTTTCCTCTCCTCTTTTCTAATTTCTTCCGTGCTTGTGTTTTCTCTCCTCTCCTCTCATCTCCTGTCCTCCTTCTTCTTCTCTGGAGTCCTTTGTCTCGGTGTGTAAGGCGTCCCTGCAGGAACTGCGAGTGAGGATTGGAGGGGATTTCTGCTCTGTGGGAGGGTAAGAGGGCTTTGGGGGAAAATCCTTCCAGCCTTGCTGTGGATCTGCCGAGCAAATCAAGGCAGCAGGCAATGCTCCAGCACAATCCTCCCCAGCCATGTTGCTGTCACTGAAGCAGAGCAGTTGAAATAACCCCTGGACACCCTCCTTTAGCAGCATTCTTTAAATACCCTGTGAAATCTGTGGAACAGCAGTCGGTATAATCCAGATGTGCTTTGACTGTCTCGTGGCGCTGTCAGTCAACCTTGTACAGCCTTAAGGAACACTTTCTTACCTGGTGTGCCTTCATGCCATGAAGTGTGTCGGCTTGCAGGGACCTCTGGGGCTTGGTCTTTTTTATGTTTTGAGATCATGATCTGATCAGACGTAAAAACTGAAGTAAAAAGTTGGTCTGTATGTGTGCTGTGGGCCCCTCACATGCATTTGTTATTTACCGCAGAGTCCCTGTAGGCATGCTGTGCCCTGACATTGTCAGGTGAGGTCATATAAAGAACACCTCATTTTAGACGCTGTTAATTATGCAGGAGAGTGGTCGACTGCCATCACTTGGGAAGGTCATTTGCTCTTCACCCTGTTAAAGGGCACCAAACGCTACAGATTCTGGTCTGTGTATGTTTTGTCAGGGTAGAACTGTTCATTTTTGTTGTGGTTTTGTGACGCTACTGATGCTGTGCTGACATCCTGTTTGAGGTTAAAGCTACCTTTTAAAGGTCTCAGGTTCTGCAGTCGTCTTCCATTTGATGTCAGTTCACACTATGAATGAAGCGAATTTACACAAGATGTGTTTGCGAACACTGTGTGGGTATGTCTCTGCATGTTTATATATATATATATATATATATATATATATATATATATATATATATATATATTCTGTGTGTGTTTATGTGTGCAATGTTTTTGCTGATGTCTCCATATTTCAGTCCCAACGCGAGGGCGTCTATTTCATCTAATTGAAGGTCAATATTTGCATGAGCATTCCTAGCTTGGTTTAGACAGAACACAGGCTACCAGTGTACTTCAATAAAGTTAAAAGTGCCTGTCACAGAACTGCCAAATCGATCTCCCTACTCTACCTTTATACCTTTATGTGCCAAAGCGGTGGAATAGCCTGTAATTATTCTGCAAAGAATGGGAAAAATCTTTGTGGTTGTTAAATTTTGTTAAACTGATCTGAACTTTGCAAAGTTCACAGATTCTCTTGCTAAATGCTGCTGAGGAATGAGTCTGAGAAAGATTATGCACGTGGCTAATTAAATTCAGAGAGCATGGGATTTTCTCCATTGGATAGTAAATTGTAATTTTTATTATATAGGGAGGGACTTTGGAAGCAGTGACTGGAAGCATAATAGGAGGCACTACTCAGCTACTGTGGCTTATTGCAATGGTCCACATCTGTTGAGTCACATTCGTCATAGTCTGCATGTCACACTGAGTGTAGCTGAGACTGTAGTGTCACGGCAGATAAAAGACCTAGTTACGGGACCATAGCAGTGATTTTGCATGTTAGGTTATTTGCTGCAACCCTTTACATAAAATCTAACCTTTTTGCAAACCATGCTGCTATCTAGGCATCCACTGGTTTCCATTCACTTCTTTGACATATGAAGTTTATCAGCCGACCTTGGAAACAGGCTTAAGATGGGTCAGGAGGGAACAGAAATCAGTGTTTGCTTTGCAGAACTTTCGTCTGACCTCTTGTGTTGAATGAAACAATGAAATCTGAATACTTACTTTGTTATGCACATCATGACTAAACATAACTACTAAAACCTGCACACCTACATAGTCCTTTAAACTATGGGCTGGGACTAAAGCTTGGTTGCAATCCTACAGTACTACTGACGTTGTGTCAGCCTGAGGTTGTGTTTTGCTGACCTAACACGTGTTTGTTTATTTGGGTGTCTGTCTGTCTGTCTGTCTAATGAGTCTTGATGAGACAGGCTGCTCCTGGTGTTGAGTTCATGTAGCCGCTTCATGCCAAAAAAAAAAAAAAAAAAGCACGACAGTAGGTGAATCATCTTAGGCAGGATCACGCTCCACAATGCCCTGCAGCCTTAGTGAAGTAATCTCATGTCACACTGTCATGGTGTATTAACAGATGGTGGAGATGAATGGTCAGGTGATGGTGCTGCTCAACATGAATCACTCTGTTCGGGAAGTTGTGGAAGATGGGGAGGACAAAGCAGTTTAATATTGAAGTTCACTCACAAACTGTATTTTTCACATACAAACACACACACACACACACACACACACATCGTTTGTGCCATGCTTCCTTTGGAAACTTCTGCACCCCTGGAGAGGATCCTCCTCTCCCTCCTCTTGCCAAAGCAAAGCCCCAAAGCTGCTGACACAGACTCACCCGGTGTAATTGAGAAAATAAACAGACGATGAAAAAAAGTGTGTGCTGCTCATCACAGAGCCACATGTTTATCCTCTCCTGCTGGATGTTAAGGGCTATGTTTTCATCACCTCCTGCAGAGCAAGGATGAGATGGGATGCATTGTGGGTGAACCTGAGGAAAGGCACAGAACCAAGACAAACAGATGATGCTAACATGCAAAAGTCCTGTGTGTAATCCATTTTCTGGGCTCTGCATACTTACCCGGTGCAGGGTGATGGGCACTGCACCATATCGGCTGAAGACACATAACAATTAAGTCCAAATGAATTGAATATTATAAATTTTGCATGGCTGTCATAACCAAGACATAATCTTATACTGACAAAGCCAGGGGAGAGTATGTTATGGGGAAAAGGACAGAGGACATTGTCAAAACTGTTCCAAAGTTCGAAGTGTCCCAGCGTTTTGTGTCATGTATTCCTGCTGTCCTCACAGCAGTCCCAGTATTTGCACCCAGGTAGTCCCCCACCTCGCCCCCTTTTTCCCCAGCTTTGCACCGTCAGCACAGGCAGCAACCCCAGCTTAGTCTCTGCAGGCTTTTGAGTATTCATCAACAGTCTGCAGCTCTAATATGCTTAATGACACTGCACTTGTCGTTTGAGGACCCCCTCATTCCCTGTGTCAGCTGATTGGCAGGTTCACCAGGGCCAGTGATGAGTCTAGAGGGAATGTAGAATGAGGAATGTGGGGCACATGGTGCTTCATGGTGCACCTCTGGCTGAAGGCTGGATCTCATATTTCACTCTGACACCTGTGCTCGTAGAGGTACCAGGAGCTGCACAGCTGGTGTCTTGTGATCAGATGAGGAGGCAGAGGGTTCAACTCCCCCCAAGTTTTGTTCTCCATGTTCTTTAGGCCACCCCCAACCTCTCTCTCTCTCTCTGTCTCTGTCTCTCTGTCTCTCTCTATCAGTTGCACCTGAACCTCTGAGCTGTAGCAGCAGTATGTGGGTAGACTGAGAGACTGATTGGGATTCTTTGTGTGGACAGTAGCTGCAGCAGCAGGGCTGAGTTCCCACTCAATGCCTCTGAGTAGGGTGTCCATTACTGTGGGTGTGCCTAAATTACATAGAAGAGGGAGATGATCAGGAGAGACCCTAGTGAGAGTTTTGGCTTGGGAGAGAGTGGGGGGTATAGAGTGGGGAAATTATTTTGTCTCTGAGCAAAAGAGTGAGAGAAATGCAAAAACACTTTGTTTCAGGGCTTTAAAGAAATGAAGATCCCCTATGTGTGATTACATGATTTGCAAACTGTCTTTATGACAAGCAACATAATGAGATATGTGAATCTTGCATTAATTCTTTGAGCTATGAAAGTCTAATGTTTCTATGTCCGCCTGTGAGATGGATGGTCTCTGGCCTTGTGAGAGTGAGCTGTCCCTGTTGCTAGGACGGTAACTATCTGGTCGTAGTTGTGTTTTTGGTGGGTCAAGAGCTTAGAAGTTATGATCTGGATGTGGTTGTCGTCATTGACCAGGTTAGAGCCTTGCAAAGATGGAAAGAGGACGTGTTTTCTCCTGGGTGTTTTTTGCTCAGACATTTTCTGCTTTTGTTGCTGAAGTGCAGCTGCAAAACTCAGAAGCTGCAGTTTGCTTTGTGGAGAGTATCAGAGTTTCATCCCATCAATCTATGTAATGCACTGCTTATTGCTTTTCTTTGTAACTACAGTGTTATCAGATTATCCTCTGTTCAGTTTTTCAAGGCGAACAGTGTTTCATTGTATTCTGCTTCTCATCTGCCAAGTCTTTGCTACTTTAGTCTGTATGTCATCAATCAAGGCTGTGTAAAGATTTCCAAAACTCATATTCTTCTAAATCCAAACTGGGCCTTTGGTCTCAGGCTGATTTGTTGTCATTTGTTTATCTTTATCCTCTATTTAGTGTCAGCAGTTCAAAATCACTGCAGTGTAGTTTTGTCGACCCACCTCTTTGACCTGATATGAGCTATTTCCACTGGTCGGAGCCAGGGGATTGTCCATTTTGATTTTAAGTGAAACTTACTCTTGGATGCATTGCAGTGAAATTTGTTGCGGGTAGAATGTGATTTTCTTATTTTTCCTGCATATGTCAATTTGTTTGAGCTTGTCAGCTGCTTTGAATTATAACCTAATACCTGCCAAACTAAGCTGTACTTCGTGGAAAAGTGCTCATTAGTAAATATTAGCACACTAACAGGTTAGACAAAGATGGCGAACATGGCAAACAGTACCTGCTAAACATAAGTATGTTAACATTTTAACAGTCAGCATTGCAGCACGTTGACATTAGCGTTTAGCTCAGAAAACCGCTGTGCTGTCGTATTCAGTATCACGGCCACAGTAGACTAATAGTGTGAAAATATTATTTCGATTCTTTGTAATTTGCAGAGAGAAGGTTTATGTTGAAGTCTGAGTGATGCCACTCAGTTATTCCTTGTACAGCATACGGGTAATGACGTCTGTTCCAACCAAACGCCCGCTGAGTTTTGCCAGGCCACAATGTGGAAAGTAAAACCTGTGGGCTGGCAAGACCCTGTCTGCCATGACCTGCCTAATGTGGTTTTGCTCATGTTATTGTTTTTTCTGCATGTGTGTGTGCAGTGTGCATGTATACTGTATGTGTGTGTGCCTGATCATAAAATCCAGAGAGTGTTTTCACTGAAAGAGTCCTGATCCACACGTCCTCCTGTCCGTCACCGTCATCACAAACCTGAGCTGTGGAGCTTGTTCTTTACCTCCATCACTTTGTTGCTGTTCAACTGTATGTAACGTCACATTTAAGTTATTGGCTCTTAATAATTAATTACTAAAAAAATCACCACCTTGAATTTGCAGCTATGAGACTTTTTTTTTTTAGTGTAATGAGCCTTTTTTGTATTGAATAATTTAACTAGACTGAATATGTGGCTGCTGACCACAGAAAGTCAGCTGTCGATGTTGTTAACCACACATCACTAAGGTCTCTCCTATTGTTCAGCTCTCTAGGAAATGAATTAACTGTAGTGTTTGATATATTGGTTGTGTGTGAATGTACAGTCAGATTGTTTTAACAGTAGAGAGAGAATATAGGATGAATATGAGTCCTCAAAGTATAACTCCATATCTGCTTATTTACAGTACCCTAACACAGCCTATTATAAATTAAGCAAACTCCCCCCAGTTAACTATGACATTAAAGAAAAACAGGTAAACAGGCATTAATAACAGCTGCAACTAAAAACTAATTTATATACATATTTATATTTAAATTTTATTGTGTTTTGATTTTAGATACAGTACTGTACAAGAGTTTAAAGCACTTAAAATACATAGCAGATGGTTTTAACATAAATTGATAAATAGATTTTCATTTATCAATTACCATCATCCAAAGTGTAGCAAAGGGACCAAACCTAAATCTAATCAGTATCTGCAGCTCTCACCTTTTAAACCAGCAGCAGTTCTCTCAGGTTCTCCTGGTACTTTGCAGAACCTTGGAGAAGCTGCAACTGTAGATTCAGACTGTCCCAGTGTTTCTGTCTCATGTAATCCCACACTGACTCCACACTGCCCAGATCAGGGCTCTGTGGGGGTCAGACCATCTGCTGCAGGACTCCTGGTTCTTTTTGCCCCTGAAAATAGTTCTTCAAGAACTCTAGTGGGTTCTGTTTGGACTTCTTGTCCTGCACAATGAACCTGGGATCAGTCAGGCACCTGATGATGTTGTGGAATAAGAAACTAAAACATCTAAAGTGTCTAAAACGTCTGCACAGCACATAAAAGCAGTGCATTGCTGAATCAGTTGGAACAGGGTGAATTGGACCCACTAACCACAGAAGCAGTGAATTCAAGGCATGAAAACTGAAAAAAATGTAAACTCCATAAACAAAGAATAAAACTGTGTCAGAAAATCTGTTTGGGATGCATAAAAGGCTGCTGCTGTCCTGAATATTTCCATGGTACAAATGCTGACCCAGAGAGAAATAATAGCATGCCAGTGATTTCATGCAGCTCGGGCTGATGTTACAGACAGTATATGCTCGCAAAGGAACGGTTTGACATAAACTACTCGTGGTTTATGGAAGATGAGGTTATTTACACTTTGGTAGAGCATCAAGTGTCCATTAAGTGCAGATTCTTCTCAAAAACTCACCTTATCGTTGCTTCTCTATCATTCTGTCATGTTGGTGGGTTCAAATTGTTTGCTCCATGTCCCACTGAGTAGTTCTATTTAAACAAACGATGTGAGAGACTGAGCTTGAGCCTGATGGTTTTGTCAAACCAAGGAAAAATAGTGTGTCAGGTGGCTCATTCAGTGGGTCAACCCTTTATTTTACCTAATGAAATAAACTGTTTAGTACTTCAGGAGTAGATACGATTTGCTTATGTGTCTTTTTGGTTGTTCTGTTTGGCGTAGTATGATATCAATGAGCATGTGCTTACAGGTGGAGGTCAAATATTTTACAGGTGGTTCATACAGGTGTCTTTGGCACAAAGCTCCTATAATAAACTTTCCCAATGGGGAAACATCTGAGTTAACATGATGATCTAGTGTGTGTATATCCATAAAGGGATGGCAGCACAGTGTCTCACTTGTTCGCCATAAGACACTTTATATATCTGTCTTTCTCTTTCTGCTTTGTTTCCCTTTTTTCTCTCTGTTTTCCTGTTGTGTCTCTCCAACATGCTTCTTTGAAAGCCACAGCATCTCTATTTTAAGGAGCTCTTTGTTTCTCTGCTTTATATTCAAATGATCAGGCTCACAGGCAGGAGGATGCAGCTCTGAAGACGAGTAGGATGGTGGAAGAAAGGGATGAGAGGTGGCGAGCCAGCTTTTGGAGTCAGGTTTCTCTTAACCAGATCTTTATGAGGTGATGACAGCTGGAGGAATGCACCACTAATTCCCCTAACGCGGGTCACGTGACCTTCGGGCTCAGTTACCTACTAGAACAATTTGAACAGCCTGAGTGGTCAGGGGAGAGGAAAATGTGCATGTTTTATGTGTGAGCGTGTGTTATGTGGACTATATGCAGACCATGATATGATCTCATTTAGAAGTAGTGTGTCTACCAGCAGGAATATGGGTTTGTTACCATACCCTGGAACCAGACGGTGTGACTGTGTGTGGCCTTCCCTTATGGCCCGAGTAGACAGCACCTCCCTGCAACAATGACTACAGCCAGTGACACATTTCTGTCTGTCTTGTAACACAAAGTGGGCCAGCTGGTGAGCAGTGGAGTGGGCCATGTTTTATAATAATTTACTTCTTCCAGCATCTCACTTTTGGTAAGGAAATTGTATGGCACCGTATGTTTGCACTGTGTCACTCAGCAACATGCAGTTATTGACACTCATCTCGACACGTTAATCCTTCTCAACCTTTTTGTTTACAGTACAGTAAGGCTCTGCTCTTTACCTCTCTGGCTATGACAACAGTTACTGTGAAGATAAGATTAGCACAGTGAAAGTAGCATGATGATTTCAGTGAAGTGCAGAAATAAGCAGAGAAACCTGGATGCCACTGTTGCTTCACAGCAAGAAGGTTTTGGGTTCAAATCCTGTTCGACCCTGGAGCCTTTCTATCTTGTTTGGATGTTCTCCCTGTAAGCAGGTACAGATTATGGATGGATGGATGGACGTAGGTGTGAATGTGAGTGTTTGTGTGTCTCTTGGTGTCAGCAATAGACTGATGATCTGTCCAGCCTCTTGTCCAGTGTCATGTGGGACTGGCTCCAGCCTGAGTTGGACTAACCAGTCCATAGAATGGATGGACATCTGTGAAATGTGTAAAGTTTTTTATGGGCATGCCATTCAACTCACTGGGTTTTGGGAGGAGGCAACCGTTCCTGTTGGATATCCCAAAACTGGACCAATTCAGTCAAAAACATCAGCCGACACCACACAAAAAGTGTTGTGGGCTCCCTGGTAGGGTGGTCAGTGGTTAGCACTGTAACCTCACAGCAAGAAGGTCCTGGGTTTGAGCCCACAGCTGACCTAGGCATTTGTGCATGGAGTTTGCATGTTCTTCCTGACTCTACATGGGTTTTCTCTAGGTTCACAGTCCAAAGACGTGCAGGTTAGATAGACAGGCAGTCAGTCCAGGGGCTACACCACCTACCACCCAGTGTCAGCTATGATCAGCTCCAGCACCCCCCAGGACCCTCCACAGGATGAGCGACATAGGAAATGGATGGATGGGTTCAGAGGATTAAACTTGGAGTTTTAAGTACAGCAATAAAAACCAATAACCAGTTCCTGCCCTAGTGTCATTGTCCGTAAGTATAGAGACGTACAAAAACTTAGAGTATCTATATGCAGTGAGCAACCTTCATAACAGTTTATAGTTGACATACATTCATGTATTCTGTAGATTCAGCATTTTACTTCTCTGCACATGCACAGCCACACATTCACAGATTTACTAAGAGACTGTTAGCTTCACTTGACTGTTGTGTGTGATTGATGGACTGTCTCATTCAGCCCTGGAGCTGCAGTCTCAAGATATAGAGGCTGCACACCACACTCACATTTGATAGCCTTTTATAAGATTGTCTCAGATGGTAGATAGAGTCACTCCCGTAGGTCAGGGCTGTGCACTGAGAGAACGAAACACCCATATACAAGAGTCTTCTCTCTCTCCCTCTCTCTCTCTCTTACTACTACACACTCTCTTTTTCTCCTCAGCCTTGTTATGCTCTATGTCTTGCGCTCTTTCCCTCTGTCTCCCTGCCATAAGTGCTCACACCCACTTTTACAGAAACAAACACATAAACAGATGGGTAATGGTTCACAGCGCTTGTATACGTGCGTTGGGTTTGAAGGTTGGCTGACGATGCATTGATGTGTCAGCAGAGTCTCTGTTGACAGGCCGCTAATGCAGCATGGCACTGTTTAGAATGGGCAACGGGGGCTCACAGCACGAAGGGAAAGTAAACAGTAAACTGACACTTAGGCTGAATGGAGTTGTTTGTCACTGTGGGTAGCAATTACTTGGACTGGTCTGGCTTTGAGTAAACTCCCTAATCATATGGGTGCCCCTCTGCCAGGCCAATAGAGGAAGGCAAGGACGGAGGTGGTGTTGATACATTCTGCGGCCCGGTCCTCATGTTTGAACACACTCAGTCCGAGCTTCCACCTGTTGACTCTTCCCGGTGTCTGTGTTTGTGCAGCACCGGCCGTTTCGACTTAAAAGCTCAGGTTAACAAAGTCACAAGGAACTGAGATGAGGAGATAAGGCATGGCGCCAGGTTATGTATGGTGCTATAGTACCTTCTTCAACTTCACACAGGATGCAGTACAGCAGCTGCAGAAAGAGGAACTAGCACAGGCTTTCCCATCACTGGGGAGCAATCCACATGGGCCGCTTTGTAAAACAACAGATAAGTGCAGCAAAGACGAAAATAACTGCACTAAAATCATCGCTGTCATAAAATCAGTCCCCAAATGCACGTTTGTCCCTGACCAGCACATTGAGGTTGTTTTCTAATTCTGTGGAAAACATCATTGTCATAACATCTTGCTGGTTATGACAAAACCTCCTAACCTTTCTAAACTTAACCTACCAAAATATTTTGTAAATTTTAGCCCTATGATGCAGCCACTCCTTTTCAGTTGTGCAACGACAGAGATAGCAAATATGATTCCACCAACTGTGAACAATTGCTACAGTAAGCTGCGTGGGAGAATTTGCACTGTGAACTTGACATCCACGCATCAGTGAAACCTGTGGGTGCAGGGAGGACAGCTTTTGAAAATGTCAGTTCCTCTTTCTATATTTATCCACTGCCACCCCCTCCACCACCCCAACTCCACACCCCATGCTTTGTCACTCTTTTATTTCATTTGCACATCACTGCTGCTCTGTTGTGATGTTTGGTGCTGAGCTGTGGAGAAGCAGACAGATGGAAGTTTCTTTGACGGGTATTCGATATCTGTTTCAGTTCTGTTACAGTAACTCCCTGCAAGGCCGCAGAATTTGTTTGTTGTTCACAGCCGCTGTCCCCGATGTGTTTGTTTCATGCAGGAAGACAAGTTTGTCTTTGAGACGGTGAGTCTTTTAAGACAAAGCAAATACCGATATTCTATGAGTATAATAACTGGGTTTATAGTACCATCACAAATTGTTAATGATATATCAGCTCTATACATGGTATCACTTACCAATCAGGGACTTTGCTCAGGGCCAGACTACTTTCCATAATCACTACCCACAGCAACCCTGGAGACATGATTTCCTGGTAGCCTTGCTCAAGTTTACTCTGCCGCATGTAAAGACATTGGTGCTTATTAATGCTTCAGCACCATGGAAAAGGAAAAGCTAATGAGAGTGTGATGCAAGGCTGAAATTGAGAACTAAATAGGGAGAATGGCTGCAAAGAGGGAATTTTCTATTTCTCAGAGACACAAAAGTGGCATAGATTAAAAAAAAAATCCTCGATATAAAGAAAAGTAAAAAGTCTAAAAGATTTTAAGTGAAAACGAGGGCGGTCAGTATTTCAGTGTTTTATAGGATCAGATATCACATCTGCTGAGGATACATATCGATTGGCAATAACAAAAGACTAGCACGCTCCACTCCATTTGGGGCATAAGACAATCCCCACTAGCTGCTTCTACAACTTTTATCTTATATTTCCTTATTTTAGTTCATGTTAAAATACATATTTCATTTCAGTTCATTTTAACTTTCAGCTCAGCTCAGTGTAAGGCATTAAATTGAAGTTTGACTTATCTTGCTCTTTCTAACAAGGCTAAGAGCAGTATTTAAAGAGGTCCTCCACTGACCTTCCAATTCTGCTTATTGATCCCAGCTCCTGTACATGTGGGGAAAAGTTGTGTAAAGTCTGTTGTGGCTGCGGGAGTTGTGCATGTGCATTTGGGCTGTAATTGCCTCGAGTGCAATCACTTTCCAGTATAACACATCAAAATCTCCACACAGTCAAGCTGCATTGTGGGTAATAAATGCAACAGGTTTTTGACACCATGTTAGGTAGTTAATATTTGCTAATTAGCAATAAATGCAACGTGCAACTGAGTTAGATCAGACTGGCAATTTGCATAATGTTGCAAATCTAAAGTATATGACATAAGCTGCACAGTGATCACTTGCCTACTCAATAACACTTACTTATTAGTGTCTTAACACCTTTTCTGTGGTGCCATGCAGTCGAGACAATCAACAGATGTTTCGCTTCTCGTGGTTTTGCCAAACTAATGTTGGAGTTACACTTTGAGGTGGAGGCTGAGAGAGTACACAGCTTCATTTACCTGAGTAATGACAGGATCTATTGGCTTAATGTGCTGTTTCCAGAAGACCCGGCCCAAGTGTGCAGTTAGGCACCTTTTTTGTTGCACCCAGTTTTTTTCCACATAAACACAAACAGGTTAAGCAATACTTAGCCACAGTGACTATATATGCTAGGTGGGCTCCCTGTTTAAGTGGATCTTGTTTCTATCATCACAGTCGTATGGACAGAGGGGAGTCAGTTTACCACACGTCTGAAATAATCTGCCCTCAGAACAGAGAGAACACTCTCTGAATGCTCCCACATTTGCCCATTTTACTGCCTGTGTCTGCAGTTTATGGAGTGAAAGTCCAAAAATATGTCATCGGTATGGTTGACTGTAAATTCACTAACCACTAATTTGGTCAAAATTATAGTCTGTGGCTGCTCAAAAACAGAGTACAGTTTCCTATAAAGCATGATGTTTGCATTTTAGGTGTTGTTGCCTCTGCATTATAATGTATAGCTGTGTGTCCTATATGAAATTACCTCATGTGACCATACCACAGGGGAGTCCTTGTTTCAATTTACTGTAAATGAGAACAGCTTTGCATAATGTGTGCCTGACATGCTAGGGGCCAGTGGTTAGCATAGGGTTACTTTTGATCCTAGACTCACGAAAGCTTGAGTTCACACCTTCACGATTGTTGCACTTCCCATTTTTGTTCCAGTAATATTTTTATTATTATTACCTTCTCTGGTGTTGCTTGGCTGTTGAGGTTAGCATCGCTCAGCTCTCTCACCACACTGTGTGTCTGCAGCTCGGGCCCTAGCCTTGCTAATCGTTACGTCTGTGCAGAGCAACTTTCCTGTCAATCATTGCCACAGTGGCAGTTTTGTTCCTGGGCCTCTGCTCCATGTCCCCACCCACATTGCTCCCCACCTTCCCGTCAGAACCCCTCAGTCTGAGAAACAGAGGACAAAGGGATGACAGATGGGTGAAGGTCCCTCACAGGAAAGTACAGTATAGAAGGTGTGCGCTGTAAAGAGTGACAATGAGCACATTCAGGCGGACACAATACAGTGCCTTGGCCAGCGAAGCCAGCAGGCTGTGAGAGTAGCCCAGCATCAGGCCAGCACAATCCCCTACAGCAGTCAGCCAGCAGCAGCACGGAGTCAGGGGTAATCACCAGTCCTGAACAACACTGCTATTGACTGGAAGCACATGAAACAAGAAAGGAAACACAGAGGCTGAATGTCGGGGGGGGGGGGCAGGTGTATGATAGGCATGGTTAAATAGAAAAACAGAGAAAACAGAATGGAGCAGTTAGAGAGGGAGAGAACCATCTTTTTCCCTTGACTCATCCTGTCATCTGCCTGAGAGTCCCACCAGGGCACCACGTGTCGCTGGCCTGTGAGGATCCATGTTCCCTCCGCCTGCCTTCTGATCAGTGGCCCAGCCATCCGCTCGTTCTGTGTGCCGGCTCGTCGCTGTGTGAGAGTGTTTATTTTAGAGTGTGTGACTCACGCTTCCTGTGCTCTGCCAATGAGGCAGAGCTCTATGGAACAGCAGGACCTCCGTTCATTCTCAATTCTCTCTTTCTCTTTCTGTTTCTCTCCCTCTCTCTCTCGTGTTGCACTGCTGATACAGTAGGCCTGAGCCTGAGTTCTGCGTAATGCGGGGGCTTACTTGAATGAATGCCACTCTGGAATTCATTTGCAGATGCAGCACAGTGACACTCTGGCTGGAACTGGGAGATTTATGTAAACGAGACCTGCTTCGTAGGCACAGGTTTTGTCACATAGAAAGAAGGTCTGGGCTTTATTTATTTTTTCCACCTGCCACTAAAATAAGATAACTTTGCTGATAAGGAGGTGATAATTGTAAGGAATTGCCTGGAGGGCTCGGTGTTGCACAGGAAAACTGTGTAAGACCTGTTTGTAATCCTGTCTCTCAGCACTGTGTTGAATATGTGCGAGTCAAAGAAACAGTGGTAGGTGTTTCTGCCCTGAATATTTAGGCATTTCGTTGACCTGATAATTAAAAAAACATGGCAAATGCAAAAAAAAAGGACACGATTTTAAGATTCGTGCTGCAGGAATATGAGGCTATGAGAATATGAGTTTGCATCTTTCTTCTCTTCCCGTTTACATCTGTACAGTGAAAACATTCATTTAGAGTCGTTCTCTCCCTGTCACTTTTTTATTTTTTCGCCTTACCCCCGGCCCTCCTCCTCCTCTCCCTCTCTCTTTTTCTCTCTCGGCAACACACCCACTCAAACAGTCATATCCGCTCTCACTCTCTGGCTCTCCCTGCTTGTCTCACAGTGCCTGTGAAGCTTCTCTGAGGGGGAAGACCAGACTGCACTGTCAGGTAATCTAAACTCTGTCTGTTTCTCTCTACATGCCCCCCCCCCCACACTCTCTGTCTTTCTCTCCCTGTCTTCTTCTCTTATTTTAATCCATCCCTGCCTTCCTCTCTGTCTCCAGTCGTTTCCCCCTTCTCTTTAACACCTTAATAGTATTTTTTTTATTTTTTTTATACTAACAGCAAATTACTTCTCTGCTTATTTCAGCTTCCACGCTAGTTCAGTGGAACTGTATACACATTTGATAAATCAGTAATACAAATTTTCCGCCTTGTACATTATAATATAATACTTAAGCATCCATAGAAGTATTTTTAAAGTTATACTGTCATTGTATGTTAATGTCAAAGACACTTTCTCACTGGCTGGGACAGTGTTTTAGCGTGTGAAATGGTGTCATTGAATTTTATGGAGATCATGGTACAAAGATTGTAATTCTCAGATTTCATTAAATGTTGTTTGCATTAAAACAAACAACATCATATGAGACTTGATGCATACCCACCCTGGAAGAGAGAGATCCCTCTGCTATTGACCCTGCATGAGGTTTCTCCGTTTTTTCCTGAGTTTATGTAAATTTTGTAGAGTTGGTTCTTCAAGAGACAAGAGGGTCCAAGGGTAGAACTCCAATTTTCCAATCAGAGGAACGGCCATCTGATGCAAAACTTGGACTATATAATTAAACTTAACAAACTAAGTAAATAAAAACAGCTGATTTCCATCTGTGAAGGTCCTGGCCACAAATAAAATGATAGAAAACTGGGCAACCTGCAATTTAAGTGGCAAGTTGTGGCCACTTCGTTGATTATGTCACCAAAGGTCCAGATTTTCCACCACCAAGGGTATTATTAAATCTCTGTGTGTTTGATTTAAAGGACAGTATTGACCTGCAGTTCACTGGTTTCTGTTTAATCAAAGCGAACACTTATGGTTGTGAAGTCTCAGTCTCATATCGAAGGCCTGTGAAATCCTTCTTTACCCCCCTCTCGTCTCAAAGCTACAGTGATCCCGGTGCATCCCAGACAGAGCCAGGAGGGAATGAGTGAGAGCTCCGGTATGTGTGTTTTTTTTTTTTAAACATGAGGTCTTCCTTAGAGCATGGCTCACCCTGATATCAGTTATATCCCCGGTGCCTGCTTCTGTCTTCTGGGATTTTTTTAAAGTAACCTATCAACCCAAGCAGTTTTTTCGTGGGTTTCTGTGATTGGCCCCGAGTCAGATTGACAGGTAGGGGAAGGGCAGTGAAGTCGGTTTCCATTTACCTAATACTTAGGGAATGCTGCCGAACCCTTTCGCTCAGGATCAAATGTTGTAATGCTGCATTCAGATTATCAGCAGTACAGTATGTATTTGTCTGCTGTGACCACAACCTGTCATCCATCACGGGGCCCAGATGTCAAGGGTCATGCCAGCTTGTCAATGCATGCGAGGCCAAGCATTACCCCTCCTCACTTCCTGCTGCCAGTGTGTGTCTGTAGTCAGAGAGGATGCTGGGAGATAAATTTAGACCTCCAGCTCCCTCTCCATCTGCCGTTGCTCAGAGTAGGCTGGTTTCCATGGGAACCTGTACCAGGCTACTGCCAGTAAGAGAGACAGTTTGTGTGTGTTTGGGGGTGGGGGTACAGTATGACAGCAGATTTTTTAAAAAGCACTTAAGAGGGTTTATCTGTTCTCAAGGCACATGGTAATTTAATGTTTAGCCCATATTTTTTATCCATCATTACCGGCTGCATGAATACATCTGGGTATTGAAGAGTAAATGAGCTCAAACTCTGCCGGCCATTCTCCTCTGTGCATGATAATGAAGTTTTAACTGTAAAACTGCTGTGCAGCTCCTGCACTACTTACCGAGAAGGAGTTGAGCTAAATGTTTGTTAATGGCATTTATAGTTTGGAGAAGTAATAATTGCCGGACCTCCTAGACACAGTGAAGGAGGTGGTCTGTGAGCTCTTCTGCGTGTCAGTGCTCCCCTGGGTACCTGCATCAGTGCCCGTTTCTGCTGACAAAACCCCTTTGCATATACACACACCCACACACACACACACACACACATACGCACACACTCTCATTCTCTCGTCTTCTCTCTGTGGATCAGTCGTTAATCACATTTTAGACGCAGACACCAGAAACTAGTTCACACACAGCAAATCACTGCATACACCATTAAACTGTTGTATAAATTATACAGTGTTTCAAGATGGAGTGGAGATGGAGAACCCAGTCAGACTCACTTTTGCAAAAATGTTACTAATAATAGCTCAGTGGTTTTGATCTGACACCTCCAATCAAAAGAAGATATAACAGCTGCATCAGTGGCTTCCTGCTTGCATCTTTGCCTAAAAATACAGCAACGTGAAGAACGCCCTTGGCCCATCCAAATCAATAATGTTAGGCAAATTTACATAGTCTGTGTGTGTTCCGCTTGAGGTCGTTTCATTGAGGGATATTCTTACCTGTAAGCAACTGGTTACTGAAGGTGCGTATAAGCTCATAGTGCTTAGATTTGTCAAATGTAATAGACGCCACTGATAGCAAGTCGTCCCTGTGGCATGAGGATAATGAGGAAGGAAAACCCCTTGTCAAACAGCAGGATGACTGGCTGAGTCAAACCAAAGCACTGCAGCTGATTGGCTGGTCAGATCTGTCAGAGTGGATTTAGGGTATTGCTCTGCGCTGTGTGTGAGCCGTAGGGTGTTTTGGTTTAATGTAGGCTAAACTGTGGCGTTCCTTCCCCTCGTCTTCCTGGCAAGGCCCTGGCCGTGTGTTTCCCTGCTCTGTGCTGGCAATCTAGACTGCCATGAATAATGTAAGCAGTGCTCTCCCCAACCTTAAAAACTTCTAATCACCCTGTTTAAGGGCTGCATCAACAGCTATCCCGGAGATCATTAAACTTGCACTTCAGTAAGCAAATACATAAACAAAGATATTTTTCTAGGAGGACTGAGAAAGACAGTTTCTCTGGGTTTTTGCTTTCCTTTTCTAAGCATAGTAAACATCCTTCTTGCCATCCAGACCCGCTTGCTTTTCACACATCTTTTTTTGTCATTTAACCCTTTTTTCTGTTTCCTCTTACACACACACTCCCATCTTGTCACTTTTCTCTCTTAAAAATCCAAATGTGTGAGGGACAACATTCTTCAGACAGGATCTGATCTACAACTCTTTTGTAACATCTATTCCCTCCTGATCTAACATGTAAGTCTAGACAATAATGTGTCTCTCTGGCTTTACAGAGTGGAAGTTACCTTTACATGCAGAAGTTTTTCTGTACTGCTGAGTGGGAGGAAGACACTATAATAAATAAAGACAGAGAAGTGAGTTTTAATTGCACTGATTCTGTTTGTTATGATGGGAGTGTGTGTGGCAGAGGTGTGCTGTAATTAAAGCATTGGTCTGCTTGGAGAAACACACACTAAACATGTGATCGACCCTCAGCAGATGTGGGGGAATGTGGAGATGGAGGTGAGAATGTGTCATGTTGTTTCTAAGAAAGACGACTGATTCTCTTTCTTTTTTTCCCCTAACTGTAAACTAATGAAGGCTGACTGTGCAGAGTGTTTTTTAGACATATGGGGAGAGCAAAAGTGTGGCTCATTAAAAAAAAAAACTGTCAGTTCTGCATTGCAACCACTGGCACCTTAAGCTGCAGTCTTCTTTTGGGCCTGTTTATGCAGCCACTGGATCACTGATTCAGTAACTTCTCCTTTCTCGACATCTTTCCACTTCATCTTGCACAGTTTTTTACTCTGTCAAATGTGCATCTCTAATGTTATAGAACATCCACACATTTTGGGTCACTCCCATGTGTAGATTCAGTTTTTGCATTAGAAGCCACCCGCCTTGTTAACTTCTTTCCTTGAATTCTTGGCTGTCAGGGCTGATGCCCGCTGTCTATATTGTGACTGCTACAGCTGTGAGGGGAAAATACACTTCCTTAGGTGAGCACTGATCTCCGGTGGTTAATAGTGGTGTCAGCGTCTTAGTTGATGATTGATACTCTGGATGAGCCTGTGCTGAGGCTGTGGGCTTGGCTGCTCAGTGAAAATGTGTGTATGATTGGCCCCATCCATTCCCAGAATGTGTTTTGATTGGCTGCGATACAAGAATCCCTCGTCTTGAGCTGAGACAGAGTGCACGGTTTGTAGTAAGTGGGAAATATTACAGTACACACATCTTGATAAGAGAAGAGATTTCATTATGGCCTCATCTCTAAGTCTTCATGATCAGCTATACTTGGCTCCTCATAAACACAGCATGAGTGGAAAATATTACCACAGATCCATCTTGATAAAAGGTTTCAGACTTTCCCAACAGACTTTGAAACGAGCGACTACGCTTGATCTGCCATAAACACTGCACCCTGGTGGCTGTGTAACACTGGAGTGTTAGGGGCAGAAACGCAGTCCCTTCCAATAACCCTCTTTAGTCTTCGTGCCAGATCAGATAAGCATAGGCTATATTTCAAACATTTGTTTTGACTCCTTGCCCTGACACTGTGGTCTCTGTTGAGGCATGTGCTGTGGATGTTGCCTGGCTGGCCCTGCACTGCTCTAATTCCTGCTGAGAAGACCAGCAATGGGTCAGAATTAAATAATGATGAGACATGACAGCTTTGAGTAAAGGTCTTCATTTGACATTCACAAGTGTTGATAATACTATACAGTTTATAATACTGGCATGCAGATACAGTACCTGAGGCCTCTGGGCTCAGATCATGCCCTTTTGAAAGTGGCACAATAACAGAACATCTTGACCTAACGTTTCTTAAATGATTTACAGTAGGTGTGCCTCTATCTTCTGAATCACCACATACTATCTGCTTATTTCAATATGAAACCAGGACAGATGAGAGCAATAACATGTTACTGCTGCAACTGCCTTGCTAATGTTCTCATTACAGCACTAACCTCACTCAGCACTACACCAGCAAATATAACCTTATTTGTCATAGTATGAAATGTGGCTGCAATATTTAATAGGATATTAATGATTTTGGCCTTTAACTCTAATATACATTGACAATCATTAGGTTGTCACGAAGCGTACGTCATCTTCACAAGGCCATGTGTGTCTTCTGTTCCTGGTTATGTTGAGCTGTCTGGTTGATTAAAATCAGCAGGATCCTTCTGTATTACCTCTCTCTTGTTTTGCTGCTTTTTATTCTGAAAAACACATTATATGTTCATGTATTTTTGCTTTTAGTTCAAGAGGAAAACATGAGAATCGGTGGATATTTTTGCAGTAGCACTTAGCAACAAGACCTTTCCTAAAGAATGTAATAAACGTATTATGTTTCCACTTATGTGACTTGATGCTTCTCTGCCTTTTTCTTTGTTTCTTTAGACCCATTCAGAAGCTCAACAGATAACATTCTTGACAGCCAACGAAGGAGATGCAGAGGAGACCTTGGGGGTGCTGTTAAAATGGTTGAGGCTGGACAGAAGCAGAGCTGCTTTGAACAGCAAGATGATCCATGGTTACCTGCATACATGCAGCTCCAGGGCACCTTTTAATGATGCCTCATTTGGTCCTTTTGAATTGCTTTTGGCCCACACTGAAAAAGGCCCTCTATTTTGATTTACAACTCAGTCTATCGATGTTCCCCTGTCTCTGACCTCTCTGCTGCCATGCGGTTAGCTCCATGAGGCTCCGAGAGCCCTTCCTTGTTTGTCTGTGAGGCCTCCTCTCCACTCTATGGAGGCTGAGCCCAGCCATACGGCTGAGAGGGAGCGCTCTGGAAGGCAGGAGCAGCAGCATGTGACAGCTGAATCCTCACTAGGATCTTGTCCATCTCAGCAGTCCCAGCAGCCTCCTAATCCTCGTCCTGTACACAGAGCCTTGGGCCGCCTGCAAACTCGCCAACCTAAACGCACTGACCTTCTGCTTCGGTTACAGCAACAGCAAGCAGTATCATGGCAGCAATCGGACAACCCAGGCCCCTCAGGAGGCAGCTTCTACTCTCCAGCTTCCTCGTCAACCACAACCTTCCCCTCCACCTCCTCCCGTCGTGAGCATGGTCCTGGGGTTCCACCTCAGTCCAGCCAAGAGGGCCCAGAAGTGGTCAGCTCACCCAGAAAAGGGGAGAAAAAACCCCAAAAGCCAGGGAAATATGTGTGCACTTATTGTGGCCGTCCATGTGCCAAGCCAAGCGTTCTTCAGAAACACATTCGTTCCCATACAGGAGAGAGACCTTACCCTTGTGCCCCTTGTGGCTTTTCTTTCAAGACCAAGAGCAACCTGTACAAGCACCGCAAGTCCCATGCCCATCGTATTAAAGCAGGTCTGGCATCCAGCCGTGATGAGCCTAGTTTAAGTGGGCCAGAGGGCAGTGGCATTGGAGAAGACCCAGAAGAACACACGGAGGGAGAAAGCACAGAGTCTGAAGAAGAGACAGGTCAACACAGAAAATCATCCTCTAAGGAAATGCTGGGCCACCAGAGGAAAGGTGGTAAGGAGCTTCTGGGAGGCTCAGAGGAGAGCCAGAGGCCTGAAGACTCCCAGGCTGTCAAGCAAAGGTTAGCACTGAGGCTCAGTGAAAGGAAACGTGGCCCCCTGGCTTCTCCAGATGATCCTCCTTCCTCTCTCTCCACCTCATCGTCTTCTCTAGGCCCTGGCAGTAAAGGCAGTACAGAGTCTGGCTACTACTCTGGATCAGGCAGTACTGACTTGTCCCAAGTTAGCCCTCCCAGTGCCAGTGCCAAAACATACGCAGAAATTATTCTAGGGAAATATGGAAGGATAGGAGGGCAACAGCGCAGTCCCCATCAGCAGCAGCTTCATTCTTCACTTGCCACAGGAACGGAGGAGAAGAGCATTCCATTCAGTGTACCCAAAACCCAAGTAATAGAGCACATTACGAAGCTCATAACTATCAATGAAGCAGTGGTAGATACCAGTGAGATTGACAGTGTAAAGCCCAGACGCTCCTCTCTGTCTAGGAAGAGCAGCATGGAATCACCTAAATTTACGACCCCTAAAGATCCTTACACGTTCGATCCCAAAGGAGAAGCGCCCGGCCCCAGTGGTGTAAGGCACGTCTATAATCCTGACGCCGATCCACCACGGACACAGGTGCTGTCACCAGTGCCTCTGCTTAGAAGCCACTCAGTGCCATCATCTACCAGCCAAGGAGAGCCCTCCACCTCTGGTACCATGTCTCCCAGAGGTTACCGTCTCTGTCAGTCATTTGATGAGCAGCAAGCAATGGCAGCAGAGATGAGGGTTGGTCATGCCCAGCGTATGCTGAGGCGCCAGCCTGCCATAGAGGTTCCTTTGGGAGCTGAGCTAATGCTGGAGGAGGCCAGTCCCTCCTCCATAGCTAAAGGCAGTGAACGTACCAGGGAGCCACAGCAACAACAGCAGCAACAGAGTCCCAGTCTGTTTGAATGTGAAGGATGTGGGGCTCACTTCCAACATAGCGAAGGCTTTGAGGCTCATAAAAGCATTTGCCCAGCACAGCAAACACTCAAACAAGATAGCAGAGATGCAAGTAAGTCATGCAGAGAAGCTCGCCCACAGATGATGATGCACTATAAGTTCAGAGCGCTGGCCATGGCTGTGAGGAAAAGGAGGAAAGAGGAAAGCCTGGAGGAGGACCCTCCAAGCCCTGGGTCTGGAGCCATGTCAGGCAGCTCTGCAGGTCTTTCAGTGCCAAGCAGACCAGAGCACAGCCAGGCCCTCTCAGGTTAGTTCATATATCGCTGCGGTAGCAGATGAAATGATAGCATCATCCTGTGTTTTCTTACAAACCCGAATAACTAAGGAAAATATATACATAACAAGTCAATATTAACATCATTAATGTTGAGCTAAATAAACACAAAGAAGCAGTAGCACAGACATTAAATCACCAAATCAAGAGCAGGACTACCATTACAAGATAACAATAGTTATTTTTTGTTTCTGTTGTATGTTTCTAGGTGTTTCTGTACAGACTGAGCCAAAACAACAGCAGCAGCAAGACAGGAAGGGTGTGTCTGTCATCCAACACACAAGCTCCTTTGAGAAGCAGGAGAGTATATCCATGGAAAGGCAGGAACCAGACCTCAGAGAGGGTCAGCAAACACAACAACCCGAGCCAAAACCATCACCCTCTACATCTCGCCTCATCCGCCAGCCAAACATTCAAGTGCCAGAGATCCTTGTTACTGTGGAGCCTGATACTGACATGCCATCTGTGTCACCACCAGTGACAGCATCCTCATCCAAGGTGCACGATTATTTAAGTAGGAGTATTTGGCTATGTACATATGTGTGTTTTGTGCAATTGACTGCCTTGCTTTTGCTTAGCTTTTTCATCCACCAGCCCTCAGAAACTAAGGTTTGAAATCTTTACAGGTTTAGTGTTAAATCAATGTGAAAATGCTTTGATCAAAGGCTATTTTCACTTTGATTTATTTTTTTCCTCTACAGTACCCTAAAAAAATTTTGAGCAGGAGAGCAGTCAGCGTCCCTTGTTTTTACACTGGATGCAAATTAATAAACTATTTATCTTTCTAGGAGGCAGAGAAAGCGGAGGAGTTCCAGTGGCCTCAGCGTAGTCAGACTCTTGCCCAGCTCCCTGCAGAGAAGCTGCCACCAAAGAAGAAGAGACTCCGCCTAGCAGAAGCAGTCCAGTCCTCTGGGGAGTCTAGCTTTGAGTCTGTGTCTCTGCCTCGCAGCCCCAGCCAAGAGAGCAACATCTCCCACACGTCAAGTGTTTCTGCTTCTTTTGAGGAAACAGCCAGATCAGAGCCTGCCATCCGGGGCTCCAGCAGCCAAAGCTCCCAGATGTTGATGGTGCCATCCACGTCCCACCAACACCACCAAAGCCACAAGGAAATGAGGCGCTCAGCCTCAGAGCAGACCCCAGCCAGTCCCCAACCAACAGTGGAGATTTCAGAGACCAGAAGTAAGTCCTTTGATTATGGTTCCCTGTCCCCTCAGCAGTCTGCATCATCCTGGAAAGAAAGAAGAAAGTGTCTTCTTGTGAAGCACGCCACCTTAGGGGAACCGGAGCAAGAGGAGGGGACCAGCATGAGTCATTTTTCCAGAGCAGAAAGCCCAAGGCCTGGGCCTTCTCATTCCATCCTTCCCCCTCTCTACTCTACCCAGGAAAGCCCCCGGATCAGCCTGGAAGCCACAGGGAAAACACTGCAGCTGCTACAGCCGCAAATCTTCCCACCCTCTCAGGATGTGCTCCCTCTGCAGCCCATAGGCCAGCAAGCATTCCCACCAGGATCACTATCGCAGCTACTCCCTGTCACCACAGGGATGTCTGAAGTACTGTCCACCCAAATCATCCACAGCACCTTTTTACATTCACAGACAGGACGTCCACATATACAAATGCACCCAACACACATGGCAGAATGGCTGGGTATACCACTCCATCAGCTACCTACTCTAGTACCTCTTCACTTCTCTTCCACCCCTAGAGCTAGTCCGGCTGTATACTTGCCTGTTCCTCCAAGACTTACCACACATGTTCCGTCCTCCCCCACCACAGAAAGCAGACTCTCCACCTCTTCTGTGTCCTCTGCTCTCACCCGTCAGTCGCTTGCAACAATCTCTTACCACCACCCACAGCCAGTCATTGCCACATGCCTAGCACAGCTTACACCAGTAGTGTCCCTTGTCGTGCCAGTGCGCCTCCAGACGCATATACCTACATACGCCAGTGCCATGTATACCACCCTGTCCCAGATACTGGCCTCCTCCCGCTCACAAGAACCCATTTCTTGCACAGCTATGGTTATCATGGGCCAGGTGGAGCGGGAAAAACTGCAAAGATCCTACTTGAAGGTCCCCTCCCCAGACACCAGGGGTCTTCTTCCCTTGTCTCCACCTGCAGAGCTGGCCTCATCATCTGTGGAGGGTTATGGTCCACTTGGGGCTGGAGGAAGTAAACGGATGCTTTCTCCTGCAGCCAGTCTGGAACTCAGCACGGAGGCCCAGCGTCACCAGAAAAGGGTAAAAGAAGAAGGGGAGCAACATAAGGCAGGAGAGAAGGATGAGGTTGTCAAACAGAAGGCAAGTGAGGAAGAGGAAGGTAAATCTGCTGGGAGGAAAGCAGCAGAGGGAGAGAAGAAACAGCCAGAGAGGGTAGAAGTGACAACTGTGAAAGTGGAGGGGCAGCAGGAGCAAGTACCAAGGAAACATAATAGGGAGGAAAAGGAGGACAAGGAGTCAGCTGACAAGACAAGTCAAACAAAGGAAGAGGTGCCAGTTGTGGAAGAGGGGGTTGAGAGACCCAGCACCCCTTCATACCCCAGCCTCCACACCTCCACCTCAGTCAACTGGTGCTACCTGAACTATGTCAAACCCAACCCATCTGCCCAGAGGGACCCCCGCACCTCTGTTTATTCTACCTGGAGCATCAGTGCTCACAACCCCAACTTGCCGGGCCTCAGCACTAAGGTGGTCTTGTCTCTACTGTGCTCCAAACAAAAGCACAGCTCAGAGACATACACCATGGCTACAGCCCCAACTCCGGCCAAAAGCAGAGTCACCCTTGCCAATAGCAGGACCCCATGTGTGTCAGAGGTAAATATAACCACAATTCCTACTATATATAGATACTATATATAGGTCTTCTGGACTACTACTATTTCCAAAACTGCTATGATTGAAGCCTTTTGTGTAGGAGCTGTGCAAAATCTGAGAAATGGTTAAAGTGATCCATCTCTAACAGCTAGCATAACACATCCATGTCCATGCCTGAACTGTTTTAGAGTGAACTACATTGGTTGGGGTCATGAAGGCGCCACATTTTGACAAAATGCGTGTAGCATAAAAAGATAGTACGTCTGCCCTCGCTGTGCTGCATCGATTTTGATTTTCTTTTTACCTGTGAGTCAGACTTTAAGTTTTGGATTTTTCTGTGTGTCTTGAGTGTAGGTACATGCCACTCCACCCAGTACCCTCACTGAAGTAAAGGATCAGCAGCAGCATGAAAAGGAGGAGAATAAAGAAATGAGCGAAGAAGGGCCCTCCACCTCTCAACAGAGCGAGGCTCGTGTTCGCATATTTGAGGGCGGGTAAGAATTTCAAGAGTGAGACTGTTAAAATCTACATCCTTTCATTCAAAATTCTGTTTTTGTGAATAATGGCAGTGCCTCATTACACAAATAATCTGTCCAAAACAGCAACTATGGAGAGCTGACAAGAGTGCACAGAGAAGCACAGTGACAGATGGGAGACAGTGCACCCCATAGGGACTTCATTTGTACCTGCAGCCAAGCTTTTTCCTCTTACTGTTGGCATGCATGTCTGTGTTTTAGAAGTGTTAATTTGGAGAGACAGCAGTGTGTGTGTGTGTGTGTGTGTGTGTGTGTGTGAGTTTGTATAGCCAAAAGTATAGGAACTGGTCTGAGTTTTATAACATGGGAGTGCTGACATTTTGGAAAAGTGAGGATATTTGGGCTGTTTCTCACTTTCTGACACAATATTTAAGGGATTTTTGAGAAAACAGACTTAATGTTAAGGTTGAGGTTAGAATTAGGGTTAGACATTTATTTGTGATAGGGGATAGAGAATCTGTTACATTACATGTTTTCAGTTTCATAAGAGGCACAGTATGAAGCAACCAGAATCATAGTCATGGTTGCCATGTTTGTGTGCATGTGTTTGTCTTGAAATGTGTGCATGTAATGTGCACTTCACATATTTGTGCTTTTTTTAAATGTCTGAGGAAAAGTAGACCAACGAAGAGAAGAAGCAAGTTCCCATTCAATTAATGAGAATTTCACTATACCCTGTTTTCATTTTGATGGACGTGAAAATATTTTGGACAGTATTAGAGAGGTGATGTTAGAGATTTGTAGGGAGCATTTTTGGTTGTCACGTGTGTGTGTGTGTGTGTGTGTGTGTGTGTGTGTGTGTGTGTGTGTGTGTGTGTGTGTGTGTGTTTGTGTTTGGGTGGCTGGGTGTCAACACTTACACATTATGGCCTGTGTTTTGTGTTATGTGCACACAGATTTAGTGTGACAGGGTTGTCTGCTTGACAGTAGATAAGGCACTAATTACCAGTCTTTATCATTTGCAGCAACACACTACACAGGAAATGCATTTTGCTCCATAGCCAGCCTACAGCTTTCTTTTCTTCTTCCCCTCATCTGACACCATCATACCACCCTCCATGCTGCCTGTTTCACTCTGGCAGCTCTTCCAGTGTTACCTTCACTTGTATTATTTTTTCTTCATTCCCTCTCACCTTCCCCTGTCTACTGTCTCTGTGTATCTACACCCCTTTATGTCCCGCTGGTTTTTCTCCATGTATGCAAATAAGCACAGCTACTCAGTCTTTACCAGTGAATGTTTTGTTAGGATTCATTATCTCTAGCTCTTTTGTCAGCACTTTGAAATCATGTGTGTTACTAATTTTATTTTTGAGGAACAAGCAGCACTTTTTTTTAAAAATAAATATGCTTCATGCAGCTTTTTTTTTTATGTTCCACTGACTTCCACAATTTCATCCTCATCCAATTTGAATCACACCGGTGAAATGGGCGTTGCCATTGCTGTGAGCAGAGTTCACAGTGTGTTGTGCATCAACTGGCGTACGTTTCAGTACCAGCTGTATTGCTTTTACTGTTATTCTGTTTTTGCTGCTTTCAAATTCAAGGCCTTATCAATCAGTCACACTCTGGTTGGAAGTGATATTCTCTCCAGCTGTCTGCCATTGCGACCTGAACTCTGCAGCACTAACAGGAACAGATTGTCTGTTGAGTTTACAGAGACGTGCTGCTGATATAACGCTCTAATGTATGAAGTGCAACTTTTGCCTTGTTTCTTCCTGAGACATGGGTGGATATTTTTAGCAGTGGCAAAAAATACATGCCAGTGAGTGGTAGCCAGCTCCTGAATGAATACAGCATGATGGTACTGTTGAGGCTGTTTTACAGTTGTGTAACAATCTGTTATGATTTAATGTTGCTAGTTCTGTTATACAACAGGGAGCATTCACAGCTCTGGTAGATGTGGTACACATCCTGTAATTACACACAGACAGCAAACATTGGATGTTTACCATTCAGAATGGATTGTACATCTCTTCATGAGGAGTGAGAGCAGATGAACTTTTTCATATTTCATTCAGGTATAAAATATTTGTGGTCTACAGTGAACTCAAATAGCCTTCTGGTAAACATAAAGACTGCGTATAAACAGTGTTTTATAGACTAAACCTAAACGTGTTGGATGATTTTTAAATATAGTTTCTATTTTAGGTTGCTGGCCAATGCCAGGCTTCCCTTCCTTCTCCTTAGCTGCTGCTGTTGTTGGCAGGGTCACCCGATCGCAGCAGAATAGCTGGTATTCTCTGACTCGGTGCTGCTGGGGTTTTGGTGGGGCTTCCCCAACTTGCCTCCATAAAGAGACGCTTGTTTCCTGGTTCCTCTTGTATGGGTGCATGTTTTTGTGCTACACACAAACCCACAGCCACATTCATTATTACTAAAGCTATACCAATCAATGTTTTTATTAGAGCAACGGGTCACATTTTTGTGTACTATGTAAGCCACAGAGAATTAACACACAACTCTGCAGTTCCCCTCAGCTTCACACTATCTTTTCATGTCTTTGAGCTAATTATTTGGTTTTTTTTTATCCTGTATATTCCACTGTCATCAACCTTGTTTACCAGCAGCTGCACACTGTTGTTTACAGAGAAAAGATTCTCTAAAAGCATTGTACACGACTGGCCCAGCGCCAAACACGAGAAAGTAAAAGTTTAGTATCTACCTGGTGAACACAGTGGGTTCACTTAGCAGCTGAAGAGCCAGGTATTTTGCCAAGGTCATGGTGTTGATGAAAATAATGCTGAAAGGGTAACAATTTTAGAAAGTCAGACTTTCAACACAACTGATCAAAGAAAAAGCTGGGTATTTCTGCATTCAGCTCATAAATTAAATCATGCAATGAAAATCAGTGGTCTGCATGAAAGGACTCCTACAATCAAACTTTATCTTTTTATTATCTTTTAGGTATAAGTCCAATGAAGACTATGTTTATGTGCGAGGTCGAGGCAGGGGAAAGTACATATGCGGAGAGTGTGGCATCCGCTGCAAGAAGCCCAGCATGCTGAAAAAGCACATCCGAACACACACTGATGTCCGTCCATACATTTGCAAACACTGCAACTTTGCCTTTAAAACCAAAGGTAAGGGGGCAGTATGCTTAAAACATCATTTCAATTCCTCGTCTTTCAGTTATGCTATGACCATCTGCTATATTTTCAGTGCTCTCACTTTACCCCTGTTGTTGAAATATCCTCATTATGAAAGTGTCAAGGGCAATTTCATTGTGCTTTCCTTGTTACTTCTCAGGAAACCTTACTAAACACATGAAGTCAAAGGCTCATGGGAAAAAATGCCAGGCAGTGGGTGTATCTGAGTCATCACTGGACAAGCCAGAGAGTGAGGAAACAGGTACTTAAGAGTGGATGGAAAGGAATCTCACATATTTCCCCTCTACCGCATAGAAATATTGGTACACAGCTGGATGAACTTCTGCCTGTGAAGAACTGTAGCTGCTCAGTGCTGACAGCTTATGCAACACCATGTTCTGTTCTCCTCCCTTTGACCTTGCATAAGAAATATGAAAAAGTATAAGATAAATAAATGACAAATACTGAACATGCCACAGTCTCCTGATGTTGCTGCGGCAGTCTGCCGAGCATACCTTATTCACAAGGATGTGTGGCTGGCACATAACAATAGGCATTCCAGCACTTATGTCTGCCCCCTCCCTCTGTTAAAACCTTAAATGAGCCACCGACCTCAGAGTCTCCTCCCTCACCTTGCTCTGCCAGCCCTCCCTCGCCATCCCTTTCTTGCCGACAGACTACGCTCATCACAGCCAAGGACACGCCATTTAAACCGTCTTTCCATTCACAAGGCTGCTGAGATAGTTTGTGAATAGAGGATGGTGCTATTCAATTAAGTTCCGGTCTTTTCATCGTCAGTCTATTTATAACACCAGTTTGATGTGTGGTGGGTGAGGTTTGTCAGAAAGATGCATTATGCTGTCCCAACCCTTTGTGCTTGTTCCTGAAAACTGTTCTGTCAGTGTGTTTTCTTGTCTTTTCAGCGTGGGGATTTTTGTCACGATTCTGCACGTTCCGTACAGCAGTTTGAACGTTTACAGTGTCTATGTAAAAAGATATAAATGATGTCTATGTTGTTTCTGTGTCTGCACAACCAGCAGGAAGTGACGAACGTGTGTGTGGATCAGAGGAACAGGAAGAACATCAGTTTTCCGATGTGGAAGAGTCTGAGGATGATGATGACAACGATGACGAGGAGGAGGAGGAAGAAGACGAGTCTGCATCTCATGACGACCCAGCATCCTCTTGTTCATCAGACACTCAGCCTTCAACAGGAGGGCGGTCCAGTAGTAGGCATTCTCAGCAGGAAACCCCTGACCCCGAGCCCCCAGGCTCCAGTACCAGCCCGGGTCAAGAACGCTCCCCGAGAGGAGTTTGGCCGAGCAGACGAGCCGGCTCACCGGGGAGCAGGAGAGCACTGTTCTCTCGGCGCGGGTGGAAGGCATCACCAAGAGCCTTCTCCCCCAGCAGTGAGAGCTGCTCCCCTAGTCGTAGCCTCTCCCCCCGTCTGGAGCTGTCCTCACCCATCCACAGCCTGTCCCCCAGGACCGAGCTGTCCCCATCCAGTCGACATGTCTCACCCTCACCTGAAAGAGGACCATCTCCCATCAGACCCCTTTCTCCTCTTCGTCCCATTTCACCCATCTGCTACCGGCCATCACGAGCTCGTACCCCTCCCTCGCCCCTCAGGTTAGGGCATCGCACCACTGGATACCTGCCTTGGGAGAGCCCCAGTACAGTGGGTAGTCATGTTAAACTGGTGAGTTTTGTTTCATGGTGTATCTCCATGGACCTGTGTCTAGAAATATAAATTGAGAAATGAACAGCAACAGTGTCTTCTGGGCACTCTCCTTTTAGGAGGATCTCAATGTGCAGTACTTTTTGTACTGCCAGAAAAGATCCATGAAATGTAATGATGATGTCTTTGCTCCCTCTACAGGACAAAGTTGGTACCACAAGCCAAGGGACAACATTACAAGACGCCAGCTTGTTTCCACCTGCGTTTCGTCTCTCTACATGTGAGGGTTATCCCAGCCACCAAGCATCAGACAATATCTTCAGCCATCTTCCCATGCATTCCCAACAAGCCAAGGTTCCCTATCTAATGATCCCCATTGGGGGAATCCAAATGGTACAAGCCAGACCAAGGTCCCACCCTACCACCCCATCGTCCCCAACATCTCCCCCCATGGAAGGACTATCACTGGCCAGGTTTGAATCACACTGGGGCGGGACCCCCAGAACTCAAGGGCTTAGGACTCCTGGAGGCCGCTGGTCAGAGCAGCAGGCAGCAGGAACCAGCCAGTCAGGGCGGTGCAGTTTTAGCACAGCACTAACATGTTCCAAACCAGAGTTGGAGACCAGAGACTCAAAGCAATATGGCAGCTCACACAGCTCCGCCCACACCTGCAGGCCTGCTACTGAGGTCACCGAATGCTGCGTCACAGACAGTCATTCAAGAGCACACCTCAGTCTAGCAGCCCCTGTAGCCTCTCGTGTCATTGGACAGCATTCAGAGGCAGAGGAGCCACCGTCTGGTAGTGATCTGTTGGAGGAAGGAGCAAAAGAAGACTCAGCCAGAACAGACCCAAGCACTTAGCAGTGTCTACACCTTGATGCGTCAGGCATCCCATTTTGCGCTATTGGTTGCTACACTAGTCTTGTTTTTTAATTGCTTTGTTTTTATACAATTTTCAATACTGTTGTTAACTTAAAGTTTTGTTCCTTGGCAATATTCAGGTTTGTTATAAAAATGCACTTTTTGTGAAAATAATGTTTCTGTAAATCTATATATATAGATTGCATATATATGTATATATAAATATATGCATACATACATACTGTACATATATATATGTATACATACATATATATATGTATATTCCTCCTTTATCTTTATTGATACTGGTAATCTTAATGTTTGTTTAAATGTATGTAAAAGGAGTAAGAATAAATTTGTAAATGATCAAAATGTTTAATCAAAAATAATTCCATTTTTGTTTGTCAAAATTTTACCCAGTATTATCCAAACTGTAGTTACTTGTGCCTTTTATGTCCGGGTTTGCGTTTTGAATCGTACAGTGCAGATAGACAAAGAGAAGGCTGTGAAGTTTTGTATCTGCTTTTTTGTGTCGTTCGTTTTGGCTCTTTCTGTTCCAAAGGCCATTGCTTTAATGCCAGGGTAAGCGAGAGTCGCATCGTGGAGTTATCGAAGGAGCAGCAGAGACGTGTCAAAGGAAATGCACTGAAGTTCTATTTTGTATTACAAAAGATTTTAGATTAGAGAATGTCTGTACAGGAAGAGCGCTCCTTATTTATTACTTGATGGCAATGATCGTTTCAAAGGCTTTTTATGTGCTGTTTTGTTTTTGTTTTTTTAACTTTTCGTCATTGGAAAGAAGATTTTTGTTACATCTGTGTGTCTTTTTCATTATATTCTTGCGACTTGAATTGGTGACAAAGATGAGGGATGGAGTTTGTCTGGTACCAGAGGATCAAGTGCCCTGGAGATTTCACACAGCAAAATTTCTAGTCACTGAAGAAATAAAAAATGCGCCAGACTCGACCTTGAGGTTGTGTCTTTCTTCCCTTTCACCATGTGGACCGTATCAGGTTTATCCTCCAATAGAGTTTGATACAGGGATTCTCTTTAATTACATTGGGGTAGGTTTAAGAAATTGTTCCGTATGTCCTTCGTGATTATCAACCACAACAGATTAGTAGGAAGTTGGAACGTGAGTAAAGAAAACATCAAAACTATGCTGCTCATAAACATTTATGACAGGGTTCAACTGATTAGATTAGGTCGGAGAAGAACAGAAGAAGTTGTTGCTGGGAGTGTAGTTGAAGCCAAAATATGAATAAACATTACTTTGAGATAATTGTATTTTGACTTCTTGTGCATTTGCATGTGGTTGTTTGTGATATTTGAATTTGTACTTTGGTGGTAGTTTTTGTGCAACTGATTGTGCGTCATAGCTACAGTCTTTTTACAAAAACAAGTAGTTTTGTGTCTAAATGTTAAATGGTTGATCTGTATTATCTCTCAGATGCTATTTTTTTCTTTAGAAATAATGCTCTTGCATTGTCTCTGTGTGTGTCTGCCCTGAGATCGACCTGCCCAGACTGTACCCCACCTCTCGATGTCAGCTGAGTCTGGCTCCAGCGCCCCCATGACCCTCTAAAGGATAAAAGGTATAGCTGATGGACAAATGGATTATACTGGCATGTCAAATCTCAGTTGAAAAATATTTTAAAAATGACATTCACACAGCATTTGTTAAAGAACTGACGCACAACCAAACTTAGATTTATAGGACTTTGTGGGAACAACCAGGCAATTGTAGGTAAATAGAGGCACCACTAGATGTCTCTACCAAATCATCAATGCTCAGTCATTTATCTAAATCTGTGTTATATGTCTCATTAGATATAACCATGGAAACAAGGGACACACCTTTCCAAAGAAACTCAACTTATCAACAAAGCCAAACTTAAATAATATCTTGGTTATACAGGTCAGCTACTACTTTATAACTACTTCCTGAAAACACCCAGTTTTATTATGTAGGCACTAAAAGGTACGTCACTGTTATATATGGTATACAAGGTGTGTAAAAAAAGATGATACCAGCAGACTACTCACATTAGCTGTACCACACATGTACGTCTTATCCACTCTCGCTAGTTTTTCTCACGACAACATTTAACAGCATTCAACAAAAGCACAGCAAGCGGGTCGTCAAGGAGCCAAAGGTGATTTTTGCTGTGACTCAACACTACATAAAGATGTTAAAACAGGCAACAGGGAGGCACCTGTGTTTTGAGACGCCTATATATCAAAAATAGCTTAAAGTGGATTCCTCCTCTCCCCCTAAAGCCTTGTACATGCTGACAACAACAGTTATATCGAGCCAAGCAGGTTTTTTTAAAGGAGTCGACTGAGGAGGTAACATCGCTAATTAAAATAAACACTTGTTTCTAGGACAGATAGTCGCAAGAGCCTCTGCAGCTTTTCCTCTGACTTGCATCCTTCACTGTTACTCCAGCTTTGACAGTGATGTGATACCTGCAGAGAGGGGCCCTTCTGCACTGCCGAGGGGAATGATCTTAAAACCTCTGGTGCAAAAATGTGGCTGATTATTTGTTAGACTCTTGAAAATCCTGACAAACAGGATTTTTTTTTTTATGTCTGAGAGGAAAAGCTCTAGAAATGTCCCACAATCAAAACATAACACAGTTTGTAAATTTGTTTTAAAAGTATTACACATTGTTTCATGCTCCTCTCTGTTTTGCAATATGTTTTCCTTCACACGTGCTTTTTTGAGCCCTGGACATGTCAGATCTCTGTTTTTTCTGCTGTTTTCTGTGTTGTGTATTGAAAAGCTTATAACAAATGAACACATAGGAAAATGTGATTTTAGCTGTCCCTACATTTGCCTACTATACTCTCTTAGTAATGTATGTCATAACTATTATCTTAAGCTAGTCCAATAACAAACAGCAGTATGATAAGGGGCGTTTTACTTGTTTAGTTGGTGCTTTGCATTAATTTTGTGTGGTCTTTGTTTTTGTGAATAGCCAGAACTGAAACTATAGCAGTAAAAATAGATGGACCCAGATGATGTGTTTAATTTATTTGTTATTCCTGCAGAGAAACTGGCCTAGTTGGACAAAACAGTTTAAAAAGTCTCCTTTAAATACCAGCATATCAATGCATCTGCCCTTTAATGTACTGCTTCCTGTTCCCAGTAATCACTGTCAGCATCCATTGTCTCATTTTATATAACATATACATGTCAGGGTCTGTCAGCTTTCATCTCTCTACTGTAACTCTGTCAAATTAGACACTCCCTCTAACCCTTCATCAGGCCTCATATCTTCCTCGGTTTCTCTCTTCCTCCCCCTCAAACGTTGTGTGTAGCCAGAGGGCAAATACGATTCCTCATTCATGAGCAAGCTGCTGCCATGAATGTTGCTCAGGAGGTGACTGTGGTGTCACAGATCGGCTTCAAAGCATCAGATATTCCTGGAATGCCACAGGTTCGATCACCCTAGGGTCATACGCTGTGGCTCTAAGGCAAACTGCAAACAGGGTGGAGCTTTTACATTGACATCACAGGAGAGAGAGGAGAAGTGTGAGAGTGACAGGGCTCAGATACCTGAAGACAAACAGCAGCAGCGCATTAAAAACACAGCTGCTACGGCACAGATAGTGATCTCTCTGCAGAACTCCATTCATCTCCTATCAGTCATGTCTGCTCACACCAGCTTCCTTCTCTTAATCACTTTTTGGGCTTCCATGCAGGATGGTAAGTCTGAGTTTTAAGATATGTTCTAAAAACCATTTTTTAATTATTTTAGGATGTGCATGATGTTAGATGTGAGGGTCTTTATCAATTATGATCATGGAGAGAATTGATCTTTGAATCTGTGAAGAACATTTGATGATCTCTTTCATGCAAATTAGTTAAATCAGATGTCCATGTGTTTTATGTTTATTAAACACACAAAAGAGACAGTGCTGCTGGCAGTTGTTGTGGCTGGGCTAGAGATGACGCTGTGTTTCAATCATTGTCATTGATCATTTACTCGGACTAGGGCTGGGTCTTCCAGTGATGAAACAGCTGGACGTGGAAGCCAGCGATGGTGCGTCAACACAAAGAGTGAGGACCAAGCGGTGTGCCTGCAGCAGCCTGCTGGACTCTGAGTGCCATTATTTCTGCCACCTAGATATCATCTGGGTCAACACACCAAGGTGAGCATAACAAAAAAATAAGTTGAAGAAGTGAGTGTACTGTAACTTTGAGCTCAGTATGTGCTGGATAAACATGTGCCGTTGTATAACTAAATAGGCAGTGATGCATGAACTATTAAAGAGCAAAGTCTGCAGAGTGTTTGTCATATGAGCATGGCATCTCTCTTCCTCTCTGCAGTAAGACAACAGTTTATGGCCTAGGTGGTTCTCTGTCCAGACGCAGAAGGTCCACTGGCCGCTGCACCTGTGCCAGCCCTGACGATGAGTCCTGTACCAGCTTTTGCCACCGCCCGTGAGTCTTGGTCTCGACCGTCCCATGCCGAACCAATGCTAAACTTTCATTCAGTTCAGTTGAAGGCTCTCGTGAGCATTTCAGCTCGGATTTGTGTTTGCATCAAATGTTGCTTAGTTTCAAAATATTATTGCACTTCGTGGAGGGAAATGAATAGTGTGGTATGTGGAAACATCTAATTTCACTGCAGTGCTATTATTAGCCCAATTGTTTTGTTACTGTGTTGTATAAGTTCTGCTGGTCAAAGGGTGTGATCATCAAAACAATACAGCAGAGACCTGGGGGAATAGAATAATCTCAGACTCTAGCACAAAGTCCACAAAGCTTGTCTCTGATTGGCTGCAAGGAGGAAGGAGTGAAGCGCGTAGGAGTCTGAGGCTGTGAAAGGCTAAGTGGAGAATTAACCTTTTCAGGTAGTCACAAATAATGTCACCACCTAGAGACAGTGACAAGCCGAGACAGGAGAAGTCATGTTAGGTTTGCGAGACATGTTCACACAGTGACAGTCTAGAAATGGAAATGACTGACAGGGAGCAGTCTCCTGTTACGAAACGCTTAATGAACCTATAATAGATAGATGTGTGAGCTTTTAGGTTATGGAGAAGGGAAATAAGAAAGTGCATTGGATGCTTTGATTCAAGTGGGTGCTTTTTAACTAGAATAATACCAACAAAAAAACTGAAGGGACAAGCTGCAATGTAAAGGTACTGATCATTTTTGGTAACTATGCTATTTCCTTGTGTGCAGCACTGAATCTGTATCTGTGAAGAGACATCAGCTCAACATACTCGGCATCCTAAGGTGAGCTGTGACTAAAAAAAATACACAGAAAAACATAAACTCGTATTTTCATGTATATTTTGATGATATTTTTAATTACTTAATCAACTTTTTGTCCTTCAGGGCCATGGCCAGCAGGTCCAAGAGAGCTTGGGATGCACTTGACTCAGACAAATCCTCTGGGGCTCGGACGGAGCACGCTCACTGAGCAGTGTCTGTTAAAGCAGTGAGAGTGAGAGAGAGAGAGAAAGATAGAGAGAGCAGCGAGCACCTGAACAAATGACACTGGACAGGAAGACAAAGGGCTGCTGAAAGCTGTATCTGACGCAGGAAGGCCGAAAACGCCATTGAGACGTCTGTTTGTACCCGGGAATAGAGGGCGGAAAACACAACAGAGTTCTGCACATTATGGAAACCAGGTGCAGAGGATCAGCACTGGATCTACTGCATTAGGAGAATGGTGCTCCTAGGGACATGTTTGACTCTGGCCTAGAAGAGGTATGTAGACAGACCAGGCCAGCACTGACACAGAACGAGGGAACAGGACATGTATACTGCACATACATACGTGTGCAGGAAGCTCTCACATACATGGCATGACTTCAGTTAAATGCAAATTGTGAACCGCGTTTATTTTCTTTATTTTATGCATAGACAGATTCACTATTTCACAATTTAGAAAACTACTTGTGACATGGGTGTCCTAATGGATCATGAGATGGACCGTCATCTCGTTTTTATCTCCTGTAGGTTTCTCTCTTTGCTTTCAGACAGTCTACATGGTAAATATAGTGATTATCGTTAAGGACCCATACATGAAGAATCATTTGAGAGAAAATAAATCCTCTTAGGCGGCATGTGTGATTCCATTGTGTGACAAGCAAACACATTTCTGAGTTCAAAAGGAGGCCTGAGATGGATGAATGGTCCAGGAATTCAAGGCTCACAGTAATAATAAGTTTACCTGCTATTCAAAGGCAGCACAGCCTGTGTTATCACAAGGATCTGTGGAAAGAACGCAGCATTTAGTAACTTTGCTCACAGGGTGAGAGAGAAGAATAAAATGCCCTGTCACCTCGCGCCCCTTCCTGATTGTTACGTACCGCCCAGGTACACCTGAATATCCAACAAGGCAGATGAGTGTGGCTGATAAAACAATTGCAACAGATGATTGATTGTCATCTAATGATTACAACAAACTGACCTGCTTTTGCTGTCTGCTGAATGATAACACTCAGGAGTTAATGCGACTGTTTTCATTTTCATTTTATTCCTGTCTTACTCCTCCTTTAACTGTTTTCTGGAGAGACCCCACAGCCATTTTTTCAAACAGGCCTGAACACACCCTCCAGCTTCAAACAGTATCAGAAATCAGCTGCTTCCATCCACAGTAAATTAGTAGCAGCACTGGGAACAGTTATGTAATATTAATACTGTAATTATCTTCGAGATCTCACCTTTGACGTTTGTTCAAACTGATGAAGGATAGGGTGTAACACTCGACTGATCAATGATTAACAACATTTGTATTTAGTATTTCCTCTTGCATAAAAACAAATGAAATTTTTTTTTTGGCATCTCAATATTTTATTCGTTACAGTACTGTATTATTTATAGTTGGGTTCTGGGCATCACTGCTTTTGCATTATTTTTATAATGCCAGCTTATTTCAGAGGATTCACAAAAACATGTTGGAAATATTCTCCTTTACTCTTGGTTTAAATGGTCTCCTGCGTCTTTTAGAGTAAAACTGGGAACATTTCAAGGTTCATGTCGCTCCAACAAAGCGAGGGGAAACACCAGGATGGTGGGCCATCCTCAGGGCCAGTCTCAGGCTATTCACCAGAAATCAAATATGGTCATTGTGAGCTGACAATAGGTTGTGATGATTACCCAGCTGCCCAGTGGAAAGGGGCGGCAATAAAAAAATGTAAGAAATCCAGAGATTATAAAAAAACATTCATGTTTATTAATGATTAACTGATATGAGGGAATGAGGAAATATGACTGTGTGTGTTTGTTGGGCTTTGAAAAACCAGTGTCAGCTAAAAAACTCTGTCCAAGGTGTCGGGACTGAAGAGACTCCACCATCACCGACAACATACTTACTGAAAAATCTGGTGTGTCAAAGTTTTAAGTGTAACTTTGTTTTCAACTAAAATATCTTTGAAATATCTTTGATCATATATTCGGATCCATCAAATTGTTACATAGAAGGATCCCAATGAATAAATGTCAAACTCACTGTGATTACTGTCAAAAATAAAATGCTAATATACAGTAATAGATGCAGTGTATGTCTGGAGAACACAATTTGGTCTAAAAGTCAGAAAGTTTTTAAAGATGCTTTTTTTGCACTTTGTATTATGTTATGTAACTCACAGATCTGATAGCTGTTAGAGTTAGAGTTCATGCATGTGCACATGAGACGTGTGTTTTTCTCAGTGAACCTATTGAAGCAGACTCTGACCTGAAATTCCTTCATAAAATGCAGGTGTGGGATCAGGACCATGTGCTGCCGAAACATTTCATGGCTGCATGTATATCTTTCATTGAGGGGAAGTCACCATGATCTAATTGGCATCTGTTCTCCCAAAATCCCACTGGAGTGTGGCCCAGTAATGCTCTTATGTTTTGTTATGCATAATCTCCTTTATTCACATTGTAAAGCCGATCCAGTTGAACAGCACTGAATCCTCTAATTGAATTATATACTATGCCATTGCTGACCCCGTGATATATTTAGCTTCACATGGTCACGTCACTTTAGATACAACTGTAATTCAACATACAGAGTAAACATGTCTTAAATGCCTTAATGGTCTGTTCTTTGATTTACTCTAAAGCTATTTTTGGGGCCAAATGGCGTTGATCATGATTGGTAACATGTCTTAAAATAACCCTCTGTATCAAACATCTTTGCTGCTGACTGACCTGAGCTCCGCAAATAAATCAAGAAGACTCGGTTAATGCTGTAAAATAAGTCCTTTAAAATAAAAAATTAGAAGAATTTGTCCTCTTCCTGCTCATTGTGCATCAGAGGTCGCCTGCCTCTGGATTTGTGTTTGTTATAATAAAGGAGATGAAACCATAAAAATCAGAAAGTACCCATTCAGCAGCAACAAGTGAATGTCTTACCTTCTACTCTTTCTTTACTTAGACTGAGACAGCTTCCTGTCCAATTCACATCTACACCTGAAACGTTTAGCCCATGGTGAGAACTTGTTGTTGGTCAGAATTGGCTGAAGCTGAATAACTAGCAATGGCTCACTTTAAGGGAGAGATAGAATAATCCTTAACAGAGAAAGAGTTATTGCTGCAATCAAAAAATATTTCCATTAGATCCTCCCTCCATCGAGGAAGTGTCATGAAAAGGTAACATGCTCTTGTCATCAGTGTGGCGCAAATCCAAAGATAAGCGCTTCATTTATTAATTTATGGTTGGTTTATCAGTTTCATTTAGAGATACCAACAGAGCCTTAAGACAATCAAAAAATATTTCACATCGTAGAGCATTTCTCTAATTATTCGTTTATCATCTCTTAAGATAAGATCATATAATCCTTTACCTGTCCCTTGGTGGGCAAGTCTAGTGTTACAGCAGCAGGAATAACATCAACAGCAGAAAAAAGATGAAAACAGAAAATACACAGTGCAGTATGTAAGCATGGTATACACTATACCCTGAGAATTCACACTGTTGAATGTCGATTGATTCACATCGTTATTGCGCAAAAAAAAAGGTTATTATGACCTTGTGCACGATGTTGACGGTGGTTGTTGTACAATGTGACTGCAGCAGGAAGGAAGGACCTGTGTTATCTTTCTCTCTGACACTGAGCAGCAACCGGTCGCTGACGGAGCTGCTCGGCGCTGTTGGTGCTTCCTGTATGGGGCAGATCGTGAAAAGCTGCTGCTCCAACACAACACACCACAAAAGATGGCTGATGCCCCCACAGTCGTGAAAGGTCATGAAGAGCGCACCTCATGTTATAGCAGTGTCTGTTCCATTCACTTAGCTTGAAGTCAATTGTTATATCAAGTGTTTTCATATGTTGTATTTACATAAAAGCTAAAAGATATATCCTGGGACAAGCAAGAAACAAATGTTACGGTTGATTATCTCAAACAGTAAAAGTGATTATCACTTAGGTATCTAGAAAATGATTAAACCAGGAAGATTTCAGGTGTGCTGCTGTGTGGCAGGCTGTAAATGTGCCACTGGCTTCCTCGGTTTTTTGATAACATGTTACTGCTTTTGGTTTTGTCCTGGTGGATCTTTGTGAGTCCTTGTGTTAGTGCTTTGAATTCTACTGTATGTGTTGTCTGAGGCTGCATCCTGGCTGTGAAATGGAGAAGCTGCTCCGGCAGATGGCCAGTAGATGGCCTCTAGCTACCATAAACTCCAAAGTGCCTACAGTTATTTGGTTGAAGGAGTCACCTGATGAGATCAGATGTTCATTCATTTTAGGTTTGTAGATATACTAAAGTCATTGTCTAAATGGGATAGGCCTAGTAAAATATTACTGCTGTTTCTTCTAAAATACCGCTGATGCATCGTTCACACATCAGTGACACCGACATTAAGACTTTCACTTTACATTTCTCAATGTGGGACTTTTCAAGGACAGTTGAAGCCTATTTTTTATTTGTCTAACTGTGATACACATGAAACCACGAACAGTCAAACGAAGAAGCTCTGGGAAAAGTCTTTTATCTGACAGTGTCTTTAAATGAGCACGACATGAGGAAATATACTGATCAGAGATTCAAGATCAGTTACACCACCCTTACCATCACCATTAATGTGAAAATATAGGAAACATCATCAAATTTCAGAAAATTCAAGAATGAGAAAAGGTGAAAAGACACTTACTTAAAAAAAACATCAGTTATGACCTCACAGTTAAGACTTTAAGGGGTTCCTGTAACTTTTGCTAACTTTTTTTGTTTGTTGGCCTTATTGACAGAAATGTTTGGTGATGCTGTTAATGGCTCTAGAAAACTAAATAATACTAAACTTTGGGTTTTATTTAATTGTGTTTTATTTACAGAAAACCCACAATCTTCCAAATCCATTTCTGGTGTGGAAAGTGAGGAGATTGTGATGTTTCATTGATTTGTTTTTTGTTCTAACAGTCACTTTCTGTTTTGTTGCATAGATACTGTGTTTGGCTGCTGGTATAAAGTTGCTCCCATTGAAACAGCCTCAGAAATTAATAGTTTGAAGCTGAGAAGAGTCGATGATGGTAAATTATGATATGATGATGCTGTATTTCAGGCTACATGTGGGAACTACAGTCTGATTATTACATTAAATGATGGCTATGAGGGGAAATGTAAACAGATTACCGCTTCATTATCACGCTGGGAAGCTGGATAATAAAACCGTATGCTCACCCCACCCCCCCATAAACCCCCAATCCCCCAGCCCCTTCCCACCCCGGATCAATGCACTGCAATGCCTGGTGGGTACTGCAGTCTTCACAACACAAAGAAGACCCATTTTCGCAACGCCCACAGAGGAGCCGTATCCTCCATTGAGAACTACCGGTACCGAGATGCCCAGCTCGGGATGGTTTCCGGTAAGTGCGTAAAATGTTTGGACCGGCTGCTGGAAACGGGGGAAAGTGTGATGTGAGGAAATGACTGGGTCGCAATAATAAAAATCATCTGTGGCTAATTTCCGAGGGGGAGGCGGAGGAGCGGCGGAAAGTCGGGAGAGAGGTAATGTGAGCGCTGAGGTCCTGAGGGAGGAAACAAGCCAACATTTGTCCGCAGACAATAACCAGGAGTTGCGCTCCCAGTCCGCCGATACAGGCCGATCTCGCGAGTAGAAAATCGCGCGTTTGCAGCGCAGTGCTGCGTGTGAGTGTCTGGGTTTTCTGCAGATCCTGGGTGCCATAGGGTGCCATAGGGTGCATGCTTGGGTGCTGCCTTGTCGCTGCTGTTCCACCACCTGAAACTCCATTTTCCACTGATGCTCTGCACAGGCGTCCCTGCACAACAAAGGATGCGTGTGATCCCCGGGAGGTAGACGGTGTGTGTCGATAACTCATTGGGATAAAGGTCCGTATCGCGTTTTTCCCCCATTGTGGCGCGTTATAATGTAACGCAAAGTAGATTTATGGGCCTCTAGAAACGCGACCCCCCTGCATGTGTTGTCTTGTCTCTATGAGAGAGAATCTGCTTCTGAAAACATAGTTTGAATTATAATTTATAGATTTATTCTAGGCAGCCTTTGTATTTTTATTTTTATTATTATTTCCGCATAAGGCTACAGTTAAATAACGAACCCTAAACAATCACTGGAAAATTGCAAAGGTAGCCCACAGTCTGCTTCACTGGCTGGTTGCATGTAAGTGAAAATCTGAATCAGACACAATTAACACATTTTACTTTTCATGTCTTTTACTTGAACTGTGGTATTTTGTGCAAAATACGTGTTCCCTGGGGAAGCTTTTATTTTGCAGTTTGAAAGGAAGTTGGTCACTGGCTGACTTCACTGTGGTTGGGGGGGTGTGTGTGTGTGTGTGTGTGTGTGAGAGTGTGAGTGTGAGTGTGAGTGTGTGTGTGAGAGTGTGAGTGTGTGTGTGGGGGGGGGTAGAGAGAGAGGGGGAGAGAGTGTGTGTGTGTGTGAGTGAGTGTGTGAGAGAGAGAGAGGTCCATGGTGAAACCGTCTCCCACCCACTGCTCCGGCACTGACACCGTCTCTGTTGATGCCTCCTCGCCATAGACAGTCGGCCTCTCAGGTAATTTGTGTTTTGCCTCAGGACAGAAAGCAGTTCAGCAACAATGTCGGCGATACAGTTAGAAAATCTGCGCTCCATTTAGATCTAATTAGGACATGCATTGTTAGGGCGAAGATACAAGATGTGATACAGTCGCCTCTTCATCATCACATTGAAGACTGAGCCTCCATGGCTCTGATATTAAAGTGTATTTTCATTTTGTTGTGTTTGTTGTATTGTGGAGGGAGAAGAGAGGATCTGTCTTTCTTCAAGGACGTTAAAAACTATGGGATGTCATTAGGAGATGCAGTATGATCAGGTTTATTGATGTCACCACAGTAGACTAACACACTTTCTGTCAGAAGACCTACAGGAGCTGCAGAAGAGGTTTTTTTTTTTTTTTCCAATCATTGATTTCCTGTCTCCATGTTTATTTATTGTATTTGCTCCAATGAATATTCACAGTGATGCATGTGGGTCTTTCTGATAGTCTGGTCATGCGTCTCCTCTTCCACCATGATTTTCCTCTGGTTTCATCTGCCCACGGTGTAATAGCTCTGGAAGTTAATTTGCTCCTGCAAGAAAAAAACGTGCTGCCTCATGCCTTGTGTTGTAGCTCTTTCCCCCTCCCATTGGAAGTCCCTTCCATTTTAATGGGCCATTAAGAGGCAACCAGGATGGTTAAGCTGTCAGCTGAGCCTGATTGATTCGGTTAGACCACAGATGAGAGCGATCTGTGCCTGAGATTCCTCCGGAGCTCTCAGCTAAATGTCTCTCCTCCACCCCCACTCTTCTTCGGGGGAGCAGCCTCTGACAGTGAGCAGAGGTGGACAGCCTGGTTTTAAGCTGTGTAGGTGCTGAAAGTAAAGTGAACATACATTTGTACCAGGTCTATTGTTTTTCTGTGCATCATCCACCACCTTCCATGAAGTGAGGTGCACCGTGTTGCATGGTCAGGCTTCGTGCCGCTGCATTGCAGTCGTCGTCACACAGGTGGAGACACCCTGAAGAAGAAAAGTTTAGCAAAGGCGATGAGCATTTTGGGCTCCTTGTAAAAGTGGGCCACTGGTCCCTGTGGTGAATGATGCTTTTCTGGGGCAGGCTCGGTGATGACGCTCACCCTGCCCGGATTGAGAACAGGCGCCCTGGTCCATCCATTTCGGAGAAGGGTGCAGAACCTGCGCAGCTCGGATACACTCTGCAGAAAGGGCCCAGCAGACACACTGCAGGTCTGACTTGGTTGCCAGTTTTTCCACATCTACAAATTCATCATCGTTTCCTCTCTGGAGCAGGCCTGTAAGTATTCTTCAGATCACCTGTTTCAGGTATAAACTGGCATTAAAAGTGTTGTCAGGTAGTCTGAGGTAGATGCGTTTCTACAGTGTGGAGTTAATGATTTTTACTCCACTGACTTGGTGGCTTTTTGTGCCCAAAACTCAAGCTCTGGAGCGAGAAGTGCACTGCTATTTAAAGATGGCATAACCCAGCCAGCTGCTGCCATTTCCACAACCATCCTAACCGAATCAGCGCTAAGAAAGAGGGTGTGTGTGTGTGATCCGTAGAAGATTATACACTCTGGACTGCTAGACACGCTGTGATGGCTATTTTCACATACCTGATTGGTGGCTCCTTTTCTCGGTGAGTGAGTTTGTGGGGATGGAAGCTGGGAGAAGCATGAAATCCCTGCTTGTGTGTCATCTGTCCCAAAGCTGCAATCCATGGTAAGGATGTGGGTTTGTAATGTGAGTGTTCAAACAAGGTAGTTCATTCTGATTGTATGGAGTTTAGACACAACAAGGCAGGTTTGGAGGTAACTTTTAAATCTCTCTGATTATTGTGTATGTCACTACTTGCTTATGTCCATCATGTCCAGCCCTGTGGGCTTCTGAGATCTTTCACGACAGCGGGGACACTGAGTGACAGAGGTCCTGCACACTTTGGACAGACTCATCAGTTTCATATTGATCTGTCCTGCATGGCAGGGAGAGGGTTAATGACTTAAGAGGGAACTGGGCCATCAACATCCCTTTTTATGGGCACGTTTGGAGACCGACTGCGAAGCAAATGGAAAAGAGCAGCATCTAAACGTGAAATGATTCTGCTCAAACCAGGGAGCTGATACATGCAAGTGTCATGTATACACGACATATGAGACTGTGGCTGAAGTGGTGGAAAGTTCTCTGTGCTTGTAGTGCTACCCCCTCACTAGGTCAAATATGCTCTTACTTTCAGACACCAAAGATGTTTTCTCCTACCCCAAATAGAGAGAAACTCTCACCGCTCAGCTCGATTATTTTGAGTCATCCAGCCAAAGCTGTGGCACTGGGCGGAGTGTAAAAATGTTCATCTCTGACCACGAATACGTCTGACTCCCCGCTGTGCTGCTAAGGTTCTTCTCCGCTCTGTTTGTGTGGCTGTGCTACGAAAACTACAATACATCAAAGCCCATTTTATGTGCTTTCACATGTGCGCTAAATTGTTGTTACTCACGCTTCTCCTTTTGATAGGGAAGTTCACCTTTGACCCTGCCAGTAAATTGGTCTTAAAGAGGAACAAAGAATACCAGAATACAGAATCTAAACACATGAGTAGGAGATGTTTGAGCTTAGACTTCTGACTTTTGTATAATAACGACCTACAACCACATGTTACTTGGTCAGCCACAGCTTTACTTCATGCTAGGACTTCACTGATTGGCACCGGTTGGCATCGGTTTGGGTCCAATCACAGCGGCTTTCGTTCGTATCCCTACACTCATTAAAAATAATATTAGCCTGCAAGACAAGGACACTGCAACTTGGTTAGACCAGTGATTCTCTGAAATGTAAGATGATACTCAGGTCCATTAGACCCACAGAAGGACTACTTTGCAATGAAATTCATCAGTAATGTTGAGAGAGGAACTGAAGGAATGTCGTGGTTTCGTTTGGGGTTGGGTTTGGGTCACTTTTTTTCACTCGTACTAACAGTGTGTGTCTTTTTTTTTCTTTTCTCATGCTATTTTGCTCTTTATTTTCTCATGCAAAGCAAGTCTCCATTCTGGCTTTTCTCAACTGCTTCACAAGATGTTGCTTTTATGGTGTTATAGCTACTTTTTTGCAGAGAAGGCAATTTGCACTGCAGTGTGTAATGATGCGGAAATATAGGGCTGCAACTAACTTTCTATTTTTAATCAGTTAATTAATAATTTCCATAAAATCACTGAACATAGTGGAAAATGCACACGGTTCGCCAGATCGCAAGGCGATATCTTAAAATCTCTGAAATATAAAATCTATAATGACATAAAACACAAAAGTTTCACAAAGCCTCACATTTGAAAATCTGAAACCAGCAAAGTTTTACTCTATGAGCTACTTACATGACAAGCTGATCAACCAAAAGGTTGGTGACTTATCGTTTAAATGACCCGGTGACTGTTCATTCTCTGTAACCTGTCCACCTGTCCTGTTCTTCTATTAGCTGAATGTGAGAAATAAGGCCAGTTGTAATTCTCAGCAGCCTAAGGTGACATGCATTTAGTTTACTATCATGTATGACAAAGAAAGAAATAACACATTTGTAAAACTGAAACAAATATTGGACTAAAACCATCATTGAGTTGTCAAAAAGTTTGTGCTTCTTTTTGTTCTATGAGAAATAGATCATTTTCAGTGCTAGCTCATAATGCAGTGCCATCCTAGAATTCATGCACAATCCCCTTATTTCTTTAGACTAACAATACCAAATGTTGACTTTTCCATTTTCAACAAGTTCCACATGTTCCACTTGTTGTGGAGGTGCAGCAAAGTAAAGCTGGTGCAATTTCTCTGTTTTAATTAGAAGCTTTTGTGTTTCCATCTTTGGTTCCTCATTAACAGTCTGGTGATGCCAAACTCAGTCTAGTCTCCTAACTCCGTCAAACCAAAGTTGACTGTTTGTCCCTGCTCTGCTCCTCTCTGGCCTGAGACTCTTCACTCTGTTCTGTTTTTTGAGTCTAGGTTTATGGTTCACTGCAGCATCATTGACGTTTTTTCTTTTTGTTTTGTTGGCCCAAGTAGTTTTCTGCTATAGTCTGTCTACTTCACCTTTTACCGGACTGTATCTTCTAGGAGGTCTGATGATTTTGTTTCTTTTTAAGGCCATTAGTTGTTTTCCCTGCTTACCTTGTTGCCCTGCTACATGCACATTCACATACATACAGGTTTCTTACCATGTTCTCCTGCAAACTGTGAACAGCTTCACGAATTCTTTCCCTGTATTTTCTTTTCATTCACGTTTTTGTCTGCCCTTTTCTGTCCTGGGAAGAATAATACATCAGATGTGCTCCAAAAATCTCTCGCTGTGACACCTACATGTTGTGCTGCAGCTTGACGTAGTGTGTGAGTTTGACAATGACTAGACTGAAACTGTATCTGCTGTTGGCCTTCAAGAACAATTGTAAAATGTCAGTTTTGGTATGTGATAGGCAGGGAGTATGGATGCTTTTATTGCCTCTCCCAAATAAAGCTATTTGAACCCATTTATACTTTTTTATTTTTTTATTTTTGCTGTGTCCACCTTAAATTTCCACATGCAGGTCGAAGCATGTGCCAGATGTAAATGGTGTCTCGCACAGGTCTAGACATTGTGGTTTAAAGCTTAAAGCTTGTGTTATGCTATGGTTGCATTCATAATTCTGATCTAATCTTTTTTATTTATTTTTTTTAATCAGAGGGGTTAAGATGGGTGGAGCAGCCGTCGTCAACATGCTGGAGACCTGAAAAAACCCGGTTGTACTGTTGCAGAGGAGCTCTACCACCTCCGCCCCACAGATGACTTATTACAGTGTATGTCTACACCTTTTTTTATTATTACAAATCAGGCAAATGTAAAAGAGACAGAGTCTGTTTGAGTGAGGATGCTTTGTTTTACAGACACTGCTAAGGTCATTTATAACGAGTACAGAGTCACACCCTTTACAGCTCTAGAGCTGTCACACATCCTAAAATTGTGAAAAATACTTTGTGCATCAAAAGTGTTTAGAAAGTGAAATTACTTAGACATGATGTTTAAGAGAATAATTATTTTATGCTTCATAGATGGTAACAGTTAATGCCCAGACCAGCTGACCAGTTTATCTATTAAAAACATATCCATACTTCATGATTGATATACTGTATGTACAATGTGATTTCTCAGCTAAGGAGGCGTCCCCTTGGGTTTGACTTTTAATTTGACTCGGGTTTATCTTTACTTACTTCTGATACTTTTATACAGGAAAGGTTACTTAGGGTTTTAAGGAATTTTAATGAAAACATTCTTGGCCAGTGTTGATGTTTTTGAAGCATCACTTGCAAGAAATAAACCAAACTACTGCTGCTACACTGTATCTCAGCTAATATCTTAAACTGGTGTTGGTGTTGTTTTTCAGGAACCGTTGACGGGTGTGCTTCAAACTCTGTAATGGAAAATCGTGGTGAGTACCAAGTTGCTCGTTGTGGTTCTGCTAATGCTGGGGAGAGAGCTGTACATCCAGTGTGTTTATGGGGTCTGTCTAGCCTCTGCTCGTTTTATGAGCCACTCAGGACTACAGTCACACATCTTCTCAACCTTTAGGCCTGACAGGATTAGTTTCCCCTCCCAAACATCGGCATTTCGGGGTTTTCCCTAGTTGACGTATTTCTGTGTGTTATGTGCATATGCTGTGGTGCAAAAGAAATTGTTCAGTGATGGACTTGACAACTGGCAGGGTCTTGCTTTTTAAAGAACGTGAGTTGTGCCTAAATGAAGTTGTTTTTCTCTGTTAACTGCATCAGGGGCAGCACCAACCTCTTGTAAGCTTAGCAGCTGTGTGAGAAAAGGAAGTGTTAACCTTGATTATGTGATTTGGTTGCTTTTGATTAACCGTTAAGCTTTCAGTTAACCACTAGTTCCCTATTGTAAAACTATTCAGCCAATACACATACAATAACAGCCATACACACTCATCTCTGCTTCGAGACTGAAAGACAGCTAGAGGTATTAAAGGAACAATTCAACATTTTCACTAGAAACAGACACAGCTAGCCTGATCACAGAGCACTGGGGCTAACATGCTTTATCTGATTTGCTTAATAACAGCAACTTATTGTTTTACAGCTGGTTACTCAAACAATTAGTTGTTAGTCCCCCTGTTTTCTGTCCTTGTGCTGGGCTAAGCTGACCAGCTCATCCAGCTCCCATCATGGAAACAAATATAGGCATGTCACTGTCGCAGCTTTGTTGGGGAATAAATGCAGGTTCACTGCTCGGGCGTTGTTTGTCTCTTTGATCCCTGTGACGTCACTGTCCAATTTATCTTTTGCTTTTCGAGCCAGCAGTAAAGTAAAAAAGGCACATTTTCTGTCAACCGTGAGATTGCACCAGTGACGTGTTTTCCCGTTGGAAAGGGTTGTGTTCGTATGTGTATGTCTGTGCGTACCTGCCTCAGTCAGTCTGCCTGCTAAAGTGGCTTGGCCCAGTGTGTTATCCAGGTCAGGCCAACAGGTTCTGGCTCATGCAGATTGGCTCAGCTCTCTCTGGAAGCTGGCCCAGTGTGGAGTCTGTATGTGGGGCACCAGGAGAGAAAAGGAACGTTGCCGAACAGACTAGCTCTCCATCTTTAGAAACAGTTCGAGATGCAGCCAAACGCTCAGAAAACTCTGATCTGTCCAGGCATAATGACACAGCTCAAAGCTCTGGATTCCTCTGAGGCAGAGTCGGACAAAGTTTTCTGAAGACGCTCAAACCTCAAAAGGAAATAAAGCACTAATTCAGGGGTCCAGTCTGCACTCCTTCGTTTCTTCTAGTTCAGAGAGTGTGGTCTCTTTGCTTTACCTCTCTATATTCAAGCCCCAAACAGGGCAGGTCTTGGCAGTCATTTTTTAAAGTTATGCTAATGTCTGCAAGACTGTTCAAATTGTGATAAGAGACCTGGAGATGTGCATAAAGTGGTGTCTGAAAGCATTAAAAGAGGTGAGCAGAATGATAAACACTCTGAACCACAGTAAGAGTCAGGATTTTTGCTTTACATACCGACTCTAAAAACAACAACACATCTTCCTGTTCGTCGGATTGACTTCTGATCCTTCATTCCTCATTTGTTCTGGGATTCATGTGTCTTCTTCATGTTCAGATGTTGAGATGGAGCAACTTGACCTTCACACAGCTCGCACAATTAATTCTCCAGGTTGAGAGCACTGATCGAGATTGCTCCAGTGTTTTGTTTTTTTCCTTCATCCTTCACATCCAGACAGAAACACGTTTTTTTGCTTGTGAGTTTAGGTGCTTTGATTTTAAAAATGACTAATGTAGTTGCTATCTGTATTTCTATCATCTGAAATGCTGAGACCAGAGCGGCACATAATTGTTTTCAGGGCATATATGTGGTCTGAGCTCTGTGGTTGTTAGTCTAATTGTTTCTGTGGTAGTTAAGTATCTTTTTTGGCCTGGAGACGATTGTTTTGCTCATGCAAGTCCTCCCACTTTACCACATAGCCAATATTACATTGTGCATACATTACTGGATGCACACAGTGCACCACATACCATAGCACGCACATCAAATTGAAAACATAACTCTTTCTCCCAGGCATGGTAGGCATCTTTCAGTGAATGCTGACCTGTGCTATGAGCCAAGGAGGGAGGGTCAGTGAGAGAGGGGGAGTCCAGCTCCTGAAGGGAGGGAAGGTCTTAAGGAGATTGCGAGAGGGAGGGACAGAAGAAGGACTCAACTGAAAGGAGTTGAAGAAGGGCAAACAAGAGGAACACAAAGAAGGAACAAGCTTAAGATATAGGAAAACACTGAGACTTTGATGAAAAAGGAGGAATGCAGTGGCAGCTGGTGATCTGCCCAGTGTAGTGTGCACATTTCTGGGAGCAGGACAGGTAGAGGCCCCTCAGGGGGCTGGATCATGGGACAGAGTCTTGGTGTGCAGACCCCAGCTCAGGACCCACAACAACACAGCAAGAGTGGTGAGATTCCGGACTCACTTGTGCTCTCTTTTTGTACTCAATTCATGCTATTTTCTTTTAGGTTTTAAATGAATACACGTATAGAGGAGAAACACAGTGTGGAGATTGTATAATCAACGTAGCACAGTATTCTCTTTCTCTGCCCCGTCACTTTCACCACTGAAGGAATGTTAAATCGCTGGCATCACGTGGATGAATCTCAGCTGTGTTTTTACACACCCTTAAATGTTTTGTACGTTTTATTTGTGTAGGTCACGATGCACAGCAAAGAGAACTTATACTAAAAACATTATTTTTAGGGATTTTTTTTTTTTTAATGGGGCTGACTGTGTCACATAAGTTTGGATTTTCCCACGTTTTCCTCTTTGAATATTGTGGTTTTTCATATTACAGACTGTTAACCTGCAAACCACATCGATCTTTCATTTTATTTTAGTTTCTTAACTTTGTCGAACTCAAAGTATCAACTAATTATTTAAAGTGACAGATTTAAACTTATTACCTTAAAACAACATGTTCTATTTCTTCCTCGCTGCTTCTGTGATATTGGGTAAAAGGCTGGATGATTTTAGGGCACACAAGATGTAATCACACTGATTATAACCTCTTTGTGCAGCCAATTAAGTAGATTAAATTTCATAATCTTTCCTGGCCTGGGTTAGGTTTATAATGAGGTTGGTTTCCTCAGTGTTTCCCAACTGTTGCAACCCATGAAAGCTGGTTTCTTTTGTAAGGTGGTTTGGCTCACAAATTGTCTGAAGGTCTTGGTCTTTGTTTTAAAACGACGATCTCTTTTAACCACGTGCTCACCTGACCAGACCTGCCATGCCTCACTGAATTACGAGGTTAGTAAGAAGTCTGGCCTCTCTGGGAGATGTTGGAGATGGTTGTAGGTGTAGCTTCTGGACTTGGTACGTCAGAGGAGCACACATACAGTGTCACACACCCCCATGTTTCCTGGTATGGCTTATCTTGGCAGAGCTCGTGATTACAGAGCATGACTACTACAATACTGGTTCTAAGTGGAACTTTGTTCTGCATAATTGAGGTGTTTTAATGGTGAGAGTATTAATTATTTTCACTGTATTGTACCTTGCAGCACTGTTTCCCTGAGCCGTACAGTGGACTGTGTTATTGAATGTGAAGGGAAGAGGTTGTCTTTGTTCTCGGTCACAGAATCAGGGTGGAGTGCCATTTCCTCTCTGTGTTTCCAGGCAAACCCCCTCCAACATAACTCTGCACTTTTTCTCTATTTTGTAGCTCCTTTTACCCTTTCCTCTCATTTCCAGTCCCACAGTCACACACAGCTGCAGTGCCACCACACACCAGACCTCTTATCACCACAGCTGAAACAATCACATGCCTGAGAGTTTTTCTCGGTATCTCTGAAGAATAACTTTGAGTGGACCCAAATTCTCTTGAATGTGGTAATTGAGTTGGATTTTATTGTTTTTTTTCTACGTGTGTGTCTGTGGATTGACACGTTTTTCATCAGAAAACACTGGCAAATTTTCAAATCACTTGAGGATAGTCATCTTTTTCGAACGGATGCCTCCTGCATGGGCTGAGTCTTCTGCGTTCGTCATCTCTGCAGTGCTTTGAAGTGTGCAGGCCTGGCACAGCCAGCTCTTATCCTGCTTCGCTGGCTTCAGCTGAACCACTGTGTCAGTGGCTGCTGTGCGGGAACCTCAGTTCTGACTTCTCACAGGGAAGCTGCCTTAAGCAATGCTTAATCTGGATGTTATGGCAGCTGGACTGAATCCTCAGATTTCTACCTCACCAAGATAAGCTGGATTTCCACGGTGTGGACGTGTCCCATGAACCCAGAGCTTTTCTGCTGTAGTTTTTAACAGCTCCTTGGAACTACTTCTTCTGGCATTTTCTTTCTTGCTGATTTCACTTTTGGGATAGTTTTTGTTTTGGGGTTGCTGGATGTGTTCTGCTTCCCCATGGCATGCTGTTTCAAGTCTCGCCACCATGGCAGCTGGACAATTACCGCCCCTCTTCCAGGTAGATTAGTGTCTGATCTTGTCAAAAATGAAACTCTTCAAGACAAACAAGGAGACACATTTATAGCAAAGGTAGTGCATGAATTTGTTAAAATGTTGTTGAAGTTTTAGAGGGTTGGTTGGACTTTGAACACTACGTAAGCACTCAGGTCAGATTTGACCCTGCCAGCAGCACTGCAGTAGCTGTGTAAAGTAGCGGTTAAAGACTGTCCTTCATCTGCAGAAGTGGGTTTGAATCCTGTGTCAGCAACCATCCACAAAGCTAAATGTCCCTTAGCAAGATACTGAAATCCTGCCAGCTCCAGGGCTGCTGGTCCATAGCGAGCTGTATCAGACAGACACACGCAAAACGAGTCAGTTTCCACCCAGCACTGATATTTTTGTTACGCTCTTTATTGGACTGCTAAATAAGACACATGTAGGAATTAGGTGAGAGTATATTATTGTGGGAGTCAGACTGCAAGGCATGGTTGTCGCCAAGACATCCTGTATGTGTGTGTGTGTGTGTGTGTGCGCGCATGAGACTGGATGTTCTACAGTTGGACCCTGTTCTCTCTCCACTGCTTAACATTGTGTCTGCTGAATACAGCAGCTGCGGCCTTGAGAGAACTCATGTTGGAAACTCTCTCTGAGCTCAGCACCCTGTCAGTTGAGCTGTCAGTCACGTAACCCTGAATATGTAACCATGACTGCAGAATGCCACTTAAGGGAGTACTTCAAGCTTTAATGGCATCTCGTAATGATCGGTGTTCTTTAAAAGGCTTGGCTTCCTGATTGTTAGCTGTACAAATATATCATGACTGTCAGTTTTTGTTTTGTTTTTTTTCTGCTGCTCTGCGACTGCATCTGTGTGTGTGCCTCTCTCCTCTGTAGAGGCAGTGAGGGCTGGAAGGCTGATAAGGCACAAGCCTCCATCCAGCCAAGGAATGTGAGCACTTGACAGTGAGAAATCCTGGCCGAACGCCAGCGTCAGACCTCTGCTGTTAACTGTGGATGTGTGGAGGAGTCCATGAGCTCTCAGCATCACCCTGCCAAAGCACACTCAGTCCCCGAGAACTAACGGCTAAAGATAATAACAGCCGTAATGAGCATGGCCATCTTTACAAAGGCAGCATTTAGAGTAGACAGCTCTTCTGTCAGAGGACTGTGGCACCTCCTGGACCTAAACTCTTATTTTCCACGCTCATGCATCTTGTTTTAAGTTTCACAAATCTAAGAAGAGTAAATGCTTTTGAGTTTAGACTGAATTTCAGCTTTCTTTTCTTTTCTTTTTGTTAAGATGATGAAGCTGAGCAGCACCACAGCACAATGGTGGGAGAGGGGGGCACCACGGGGGACAGCACCCCTCCCCCAAAGCGCAAGGGCAAGTTCTCTACTCTTGGCAAGATCTTCAAGCCGTGGAAGTGGCGGAAGAAGAAAAGCAGCGAGAAGTTCAAGGAAACTTCAGAAGGTTTGTGTTGTGAATTCACTGTGTTTGCCCCCCCCCCCCCCCCCATGCTCCCTCCTTTCTCACTGGTCATATCAGTTACATTCAGCTTTCATCCAAATTCCTCAATGCTTGTGTTCCTGCCCGAATGTTACAGGCCTGCTGGCTCCCCTTATGCTTTCGGTCCACCTACAATAAGACAACAGGCTGCTAACAAAATGTCCCGTCGACTGTGCTTCTCTAAACATTTTTCAGTTCTGGAGCATTAGGTCAAGAAGCTGATTCTACAACAATATTTTTTCCTTATGTACATCTTAAAAACCGTAAACTGAGTGTGTAACACGAATCGTGTTCATTGATGGCAGAGCTGGAGAGGAAGATGTCGACGAGGCGTACTCGGCAGGAGCTTATAGAGCAGGGCGTGCTGAAGGAGGTCCCGGACCACGGTAAGAAGTGCTTCTTGTGATTCATCTGATTTCTCAGCACAGAAGTGTCTGTATCTGACAGGAGCCACCCTGAGGCTATCACGCCCACACAGACAGTACTGTTAAGTCATCTCTGCCATTATGGCAGGAACACTGTCGTCCCATCCACAGCAGCTGTCTTGGACATATTTTAAAAAGGCAAATTTACTTTCACCTCTGTGTTTTTTGGACTAATGCCGTGTCTGTTTGAAATGGCACGCCACTCTTCAGAGCTGAGGAAAAGTGGAACGAATTGTGCCCTGCAGGAAAATAGCTCTGAGAGGGGTGTGTGCAAGAGTTCTGCTCGCCCCGCTGTTGCAGAAGCCCATTTGTTAAACCTACAGCTGCTCCTTCATCACACCAACAGACAGACTGGGCACCTTTATTTTATTTATTTATTTATTTTTTACTGTGGAACAGGATTGCAGCCTTCATTATCGATTAATCGTTTGATTGTTTCTAAAGGTTTTAATTATTTTCTCTCAGATAATCCAAGATGAGAGCTTCAGATTGTTTGATCTTTCCAGCTTAATGTCTAAACTAAAAGGTATTTAGTTTATTATGATCTAAGCAAGTTAAAATTAGCATGTCCTCATATTCTGATGCTAAAAACAGCAAATGTCTGGCATCTTTACATGATAAATGAACTAATAGTTAAACCAGTTTTTTAAATTGGTGGCATTTATTGTTCTCTCCATAAATTGGTGGATTATATTGACTATATCTCATTTTTGACTGTTGCTTATGACTCAGAACAGCGTTGGTTCCGTTTGACTCGTCTTTACCAAGGGCTCAGTTACTTTTGTTCTAACTATTTCAGATGCAGATGCACAAAACTTGAAGCAACCCTATGTGAAGAATGGCCACACTCTGCCTGTGACTCCCGGGGTCGTTGGAGGTGGACTCATCGTCAGTGGAGCTAAGAGCCCATGCAACCAGGGCAAGCTCCCTTGCGAGTCAGAATTTAGGATTACCCAGACTTGGTTCAGCCAGCCAGATGATCACAGGGGTCGCTCTCCTTCAGACGGAGACCGCCGGGGACCTCCGGGCTCCAGGGGCACAGGACTGCATGAAGATGGACGGAGAGGGGGAGGAATGGGGCTACGTACACATGGGGAAGGCGAATGGAAGCCTAACGTGGTCTGGCAGGGCCAGATTCACGGGGCCCGGCTTCACCCTGAGGACATACAGAAGAGACCTGGGCTGCAGAAGGCCCCATCAGAAGACGGCAGGAGGAGTCGGCCTGCCGAGGCGGACTGGAAGCCCACACTCCCTCGACATGCATCTGCTGAGGAGGGAAGGTCCCGCAGAGGTGAGTCATTTCCAGTGTATTTCACATCTTTCACCAAAAGCTGCAATCATAAGACCCCTGCTGGGTTTACCTCAGTGGAAAGTCAAAGATATGGTGTCTGTTTTACAACTTGTCCTCCTTCATACATGTTTGAAGATAGTAGGTAATGCTTCAGTATTTTTTCCCTCCCTCTCACTCACTTTCCTGCTTATGTGCTGTCCTCCCAGATATAGACAGGCTCCTGTCAGCTCCCTGGGGCCCTGCTCCAGCTACGCTTCTTATTCAGGAACAGGAGGGAATAGCTCGTCCTCTCTTCTGCTCTGCTAATTAATGTGGCACAATCACTAGACACAGTTTGCCCTTTAACGTTAACATTGTCAGCTCAGTGATAATCAGTTAAGAAACCAAGCTGTTTGATTTCAGATCGGAAAACGTGAAAAATAAGGACTTTGTGCTGTTTTTGTGTTGTGGAGTTACATTTTTAGGATGTGTACAAAAGTATGTCAGCAAGATGAGAAGAATCCTACATGTGGACTTTGGATAATAGACCTGACACGAATATATTTCATGTAGCTAATATATCACGCTGAAAACACCAATGCAGAACTACTATAAATAATGAGAGAAGTGAACAGATATTTTATCTCACTTTCCTTTATGCTTCCCTACTCGGTTCTTTTCTCTGTCTCACTTTGTGTTTTCCTTTTTTCTTTCTCTCTCTCTCTCTGACTCTGCTTTTCCCTCTCCCACTCTTTTCTTCTATCTTTATCTCCTGCTTTCTGTCCTCCTTTTCTCTCTCTCTCTCTCTCTGTCCTCACATATTCTCTTCTCCCTTTCCTCTGGATTCTTTTCTCTTTGGTTGTATGACATCACACTGATAAAGGCTCATCTGTAAATAAATAACCCTGAATGTCCAAGCTGCAACCTTGAGGAGTAGCGTGGGAGCAGCAGCAGCAGCAGCAGCAGCAGCGTCGGGGCTACATTAGGGGGGAGGCTGGGTGGGCAGAGGGAGGTGGGATTTTGGTGGTAATTGCAGCCGCCTACTCTGTTTATTTTCACAGCTGATCCCTAGATAATGCCATTCTCAAACAAGTACTATTACAGAGAGCACTCTGAGTGGTGAAGCAGCAGAAAATGGCTCAGTGCTCAGTTATCAGACTGAAACATTTCTAACCATCTGGAGAGGTGTTTTATAATGAGATGTTGCAAATTCAGTAATGTCAAAGATAAAAGTACACTTTGAGGAATGTGTTATATGCTGTGTGCACCACAGCTGGACACTGGTTTTAAAGAATTACTGCAATTGTTGTTTAATAATTTCTCCACCTCAGTTGAGGGAAATGAACTTTATGTATCATGTTTGGTATCGTGTTTTCGTAGAGCCAGACAGCCATTTTGTCCCTGACCCCGAAGCCCTGCGAGACACCCTACGTGAACCTCTTCCCCCTAAACAGTCAATCATGCCTCCAAAATGGCTGATGAGCTCCACCCCTGAACCTGGCAACGAGGCTCCACCTCGCACCCCTTCCAACCACCTCACGACCCAGTACTCCTCTCCCTCTGCATCTTCTACTGCGATGTCAAAACCTGTTCGGCCCGTCTCCTCTGCGGGTGCATCCAATCAGCAGTCTTCATCTGCAGCACCGACGTCCACCTGTCAGGCCACTAAACAGCCCCCTCTGCCTCCACCCAAGCCAGTGAACAGGGCAAACGCCGCCATGCTCGGTAAGTTCTGCTGAGTAGCGGATGCCTTGTTAAAAGGTGAGCGAATGCACTTGATCACGTGCAGCCTGCACCAACAGTCACACAGATGTGCATTATGAACAGTCAAATGTCTGCTCAGCTCAGTTAGCATGTGGTTTCCCCACAGGCAAATCCAGTATGTACATTTATGAATCAGTGCACAACTATGCCAAAGAATTTCCAACATGGATAGCTACACACACAAAACCCCCACATTTTTACACATCCTGGTAATGATGCTTCCTGAACAGCTTGTCCCCAGCTAATTACTTATTATGCCTGAACTATTTTAGCTGCAACTTTTCCAGCATTTTACACTCCGAAGATTAACAGGGACTCTTGTGGCTGTGGGCCGTTGCTCGCACAGATGCACTGTAGTGGTTGTTGTTTACTGTGGGTTTGTCTCATCTGGGATCTTCCCTTAATTCCCACTCGGGCCAGGCTGTTTACTTTGACTCCTTTTTATCAGTAGATCCGTCGACTTTTGGTAACATGCAAGTGTATGCACTTATGTATGGGTTTATTTTAGTTAAGATATACTGCGAGATGCTTTCTTTTTCTCACGCTAATCAGTCATGGCATGGAGAAGTTATTACAGGATCCTCTTTGTCTTATATTAGTCATTGTTAGTAGCAGATAGAAATACAGTAGAGTACAGCTCACTTGGAAATTAGCAGAAATTTTAGCTTTACAAAATTTGCACCTGCATTCATTAAACACACCAGCTGAAGGCCTCCGTCTCCTCCCTGTTAGTCTCCGCCCTGCAGGGGGGAGAGAATGCTCAGCTTCCGCTCTACTGGTCCTGCTGGAAGCGAGAGTGCGACTATGATGTCTACCTGTCCCTGCCCGTCTACCTGTGCCGGCGGGCCGGGGGCCTGCGCTCAGGTAAAAGGATGCCCTGCGGTATCTCTGTGGTCAGGGTGTCCATGTCTGGAATGCCCCCTTCAGTCTGCGTTCCTCATTATGTCACATTTCCAGCTGCTGACATATTTTCCCTAAATACCTTGTTAAATAACTTATTGCTTCTCTTTGAATGTGGTATTAAAGGCCCGCATGCAGATAAGGAGCTGACAATGAATGTGCTGGGTGCTTTATGTATACGAGAAACAGGTTGTGTGCAAAAGAGCAGTTGAGTGCTTTTAGTGTTGTGCTCTCTGATTTGGCGTGAATGAATGAGAGCCTTTAGCAGGTTGCAGCTGTGGCCTGCACTGCATCTCTGAATTTTATTACTCTAACCCACTCAGCTTCTGCTCAACTGGGATGGATGGGTTGATATGAATGGATATGGTTGAATGGAGGTGTGAAGAGGTTCTAACCTAAGAGCTTGACATATTTTAGACAGGAAGCTGCAATCCAGTCCACTCTAGTCTGCTGCATGTTTAAGTGTGGCAGCACTGATCACGGCTTTTAACATCAATGTTGCTTTAACGGTTTCAGGAATCATATATGTGAATATAAATGCATACATACATAAATGTGCATGAGCTTTTTGTTCAGAAGCTTTTTGCACTTTAAAGATGCAAATAGACATTTTAAATCTGGCTGTGTAGAGCATGTAGGCTGTATATGTCTTCTTTCTCTCTGTGACCTGGGGCACATGCTGCACTCTGGTTTGTTAGGACAGTGTGTACATTTATGCTGACAGAGTCCAGTGACTGGATTATGTCACAGTGGGTATGTCATACATGTATGGCTGATGCATGTGTACTCATGTCATAGCAGCAAAGTAGACTGAAAAATAAAGCACTTGTGATCAATTCACTCACAGACCTAAGCTACAGCTATTTCTCTCTATGGTCAGACGTGGTGACTGTTCTTCCATTTGTAGGTGACTTCACCCAAGCCACTGGGGGTGCCAGTCTTGTGCCAGCTAAGCCCTCTCCACCAATGCCCCCCAAGAGGACCACGCCCATCACTAAACGCAACACAGAGGACTCTTCTGCTTCGAGCCATCTGATCAACCCTTCGCCTCTTTCTCTGGAGGACCATGGTAACCTCCCTGTGGGATTCCAGCTGCCTCCCCCTCCTCCCTCCCCTCCCCTGCCAACACACATTCCACCCTCTCCACCCCGCCAGCACATACACACCCACCACCTCCACCATCAGCACTCCTACCCACACCCACTGCCCCAACCTATACCCATGCTGTTTGACCCACCAAGTCCGACCAACGAGTCTCCCCAGCGCCCGGCTCCTGTCCCTCTGCATATCATGATCCAGAGAGCCTTGTCCAGCCCTGGCCCGGCTCAGCCACATCCAGATGGGTCACAGCGTGCACACACGCTGCTTTTCGAAACCCCTCCGGAGTACCAAGGAGATCGTGGTCGTCCCCTGCCTGTCAGCATCCAACCACTAAAACTGTAAGTTCCTCCGCACACAATAACAGAAGAGCTTTTGTAAAGCAAAGTTTCGAAGAAGTCATTACCAGCAAAAGCAAGGTTACTGGACAAAGAAGGCAGCTGCAGAAATTGTTTCTGCACTATTTCTACTTAGAGATCCAACATTGCATGTTAGATTGAGAACCCTTCATCCCTTTTTAGGCCTTGTACACTTCATGACCTTTTGATCTGCTGAATATCTTACCATCATCATTGCAAAGTAAGGTATAGCCAAAAGGAAGAAGATGGGATATGTCTCGCTTAAGTGCAAAAGCTACCTGTAAATATACAGACAGATGTTTTTTCTCTGTGTCCATGTTGTTTATGTACATATTTATTTTCCCGTTCCATTAGATCTGAAGATGACTACTCAGAGGAGGAGGAAGAGGATGACGATGATGAGGAGGAAGAGGAGTACGATGGTGAGATCCCCCAGCCAGAGCTGGAGCCACGGAGTCGCCGGTGCTTGGTTGGAGATGCAGGTGTTTGTATCATCCCGGGGGAAAATAGCAGTGAGGAGGAGGAGGAGGAGGAGGAGGACGAAGAAGAAGAAGAAGAAGATGAGGAAGATGCAGAGGAAGAGGAGCATGACATGCGTGGGGAGGACAGTGACTCAGATGGTCCTGTACTTCACAAAGATGAAGACTCAGATGAAGATGAAGAGGATGAGCCCCCACCAAGTAAGAATAACTGGATTATTTGAAAAGATCTAAACATTTTTTTTTTCAAGTTGTAAGATTTTATAAAGCCCTTACAGCGTTTTGTACTCCGTCACACCTGACCATGTTTCTCTGCTTGGCTTTTATCCAGGTGCCCTGGCCAGCAGGGTCAAGAGGAAGGACACCCTAGCTCTGAAGCTGAGCAACCGTCCCTGTGCTCCAAACAGGGACAGGTTTACCCAGGAGAGGAGCAGCAGAGATGACCAGCCTCCGGGACAGACGGGCCTCACTTGGCAGAGCAGGGAGCAGTGGGAGGCCATCCGCACGCAGATCGGCACCGCGCTCACAAGGTAAAGACAGGCATTGTTATACTCACATGCATATTGCCTTTCTGTTGTGTACACGAACCTCATGAGTGAGTGTGCATTTTCTGAAGAAATGTAATTTCTAAGAGCTTTGTCCTAGTTGCTGAATTACAAAGTGACAAACCTGTGTAAAAATAGTGCAACTACTTTTTTCTTGTCTTTTTTTTTTTTTTTTTTTTTTTTTTTTTTCCACTTCAGACGACTCAGCCAGAGACCCACAGCCGAGGAGCTGGAGCAAAGAAACATCCTTCAGCGTTAGTATCCATTCTCCTTTTCCCTTTTCCCTTTTTTGTCTATTAATGAACCTGATAATGCCACTGGTTTAAAAAAAAAAAAAGAGGCATTCTGCTTCAAATGCTCTTAGACTTGTTTGATTCATTTATAGGTTCAACAAACATCATTGCTCAATTTGCACTGGTGCTTTTGACAGTACCTTATTTTTCATATAACTAACTCCACGTTTTATTTTTCTTGCACCATCTATTCACATGTATAAAGTGTTCCAGTATGATTCTTACTTGCAGTAGGAGTAAGAATTACACTTGGGAGCGGTGCTTGAAACATAGGTATAGTTTAGATGTCTAATTTTGGAAACTGCTTTTCCTCTGCCTTTCTTGCACATCAAAAACTAGGCTTTCATACCTGAGTCTAAATTAAGCTTCACTGTTTTTTTTTCTTCTCCTGCCTTGTTCTCTCTTCAGCCAAAAATCAGGCTGACAGACAAGCTGAGGTTAGAGAGATCAAGCGGCGGCTGACCAGGAAGGTGAGGCGACACATCCACTACAAGACGTCCAAGTGTCAAATCATGTATTTGCTGAATATTAAACTGACATGAACACTCTGTTTATCGCAGCTAAGTCAAAGACCTACAGTTGCAGAACTACAGGCAAGAAAAATACTCCGATTCCACGAGTATGTGGAAGTCACCGATGCCCAAGACTATGATCGGAGAGCAGACAAGCCGTGGACCAAACTGACTCCTGCTGACAAGGTCCTTATTCCAAGTGGTCTCTGTCAAGCACAATAATATCCATGACATGGATCGTCTTTCACGTGATATTAGTGTCAATGATGGCATGTTTAGGTTAACTGAGTTCTAACTAATTAATCTCTCTCATGTCTCCAGGCAGCTATCCGGAAAGAGCTCAATGATTATAAGAGCACTGAAATGGAGGTTCATGAAGAGAGCAGAATTTACACAAGGTATACTTTGCAGTTCAATCTTTTTTCCAGATTTCAGATTTCAGATTTCAGTCTTGGGTGATTTAGTGAGACATATGGTTACCAAGGTAACTGCAAGCGCAGTTTACTATTAAAGCAAATAGTCCCTGTGTACATCTCATGAGTCACTGCTATATCTGCATCCGGTGCAACCAAACAAAGTCATGTTGTTTTAAGGAGCCAGTTAAACATTTGTTTTAATAAAGAAGAAGCTTCCTGTTATGCCATGCACAACTAATCTGATGTCCATAAAACCTGCATGGGGCCAATATAAAGTGATGGTGACCTTAGTTTGCAGCCTGTTGCCTACAACTCATCATTTAACAGTTCACTGTGGCTGCTGCTTATTTTCCAATACTCCAATAAATACTGCAATATTTATACTCCAATACTGCAGTATTTGAAACTGATCCACTAAAAATACCAAATGACTTTTGCTTTGAGGAGCAGTAACCTTAATGACAAATACATTGTGTTTCCAGTGACTGTGTCACCGCAGGTAGGAAGTGTTTGTTTGCATTAGCTATAACATTACAGCTGTGATGTGTCACTAACACTGACATCAGTGCAACAGAATTAAAACCTGAGGGTGAATTACAGGCTGTCGTTCCCTCTGAATGCTGCCTGTGAAGGCGCTTTAGATAAGGCATGTGAATGATTGACCATAAATAGTAGGAAAAAAAACGATGTTTGGTTTTGTTTCATTGAAAATCTGACAGGTTGTACCTTTAAATAAATAGAAAATGAATGTCTGCTCATGCCTCATGAGATCTCTGCTTTGTGTAGGTTTCATCGGCCTTAGCGTCCCTCCTCTCTGTGGATAATGAAGCACTTAACATCTCTCTGGCAAGAAACTGTGCAGACAGATTGCCCTTTTGTGTTTCCCGAATGTACTGTACAGATTAACAGGGAAATCCTGGAACTGACTCAAAACAAGAAAGAAAGCTTCTTGCTTGCCGTCCATTGCCCTCTCACTACATTGCTTTTACTGAACTGAACTGAACTGAACTGAACCGGTGATGGGTGAGGACCAGATGCAGTATTTCTCCCGGACAACAGGGGGAACCACGTGCCAATGAAGTGGAGAGGTGGCAGAGGACCTACAGGGCTCACACTCTGCTGTTATGTGGTACCCCTCAGGGACTTGGATCTAGTTAAAACCTTTAATGCGGCCTCATTCTGTGTTGCCTTTTTTCTTCTTTACTGTATATGGAAAAGTTAATTCATCTTGTTAATGTAATAACACACAATTATTATTAGTAATAATAAATGATGGCTTTTAATACTCCACACAGTAATAATAGATCATAGAAATACAAGTCTTCAGTGAGAGCACGAGGAAAAACTGGGATATGCTGTTATAGGACTGGACATCTCTGGGATATTGTGTGTTTTATATTCATCGTGTACAGACTGCTATTGTGATACCTTAGAATGAAACTTGGAGGATCTAATTACAAAATATTCTGTAATGCACAAGATATTTTATATTGTCATTTTGATCACATGAGTAGTAACAGCTTTTATTTGAGCCCCTTTTATTTGGCTTGCCTGTATTTATGGTTGTGATGTCTGGTGGCCGTTCAAGCATCAATCTAGTTACAGGAAAAGGTGCAGGTCAAGAGGCTATTGGTGTTTTTATGTGTGCCAACATACTCGAACCCTAGGGGAATATAGGATAGTCATTTTCATATCACTGATTTCTGCAATCCACTGCATGAGCCAACACAGAGTCCAGTGCGATTGGATCTCGGTAATCTCTTTTCATTTATACTGTTTTTTTTAATGAGTTTTTGTACTTCCCTTTAACGATCAAACATGCAACGCATTCTGTAGCCATTTTAGATAAGGTCATGCTAGTGCTGTCCATACTAAGAATTAAATGTAAGTTGCTTTGAGTATAGATCAGGGACTTATCAGAAAAACTGAAAATGTATAAACAGTGAACAGGGAGTCATTTTGGCTGGAGTGTTTTCTCTCGTTGTCTGGCCAGTAGATTACAGGGTTCTTTACGCTGTGTACAGGTTGATATAGGTTTAACTGATGCTTCTGTATATCTTGTCTTCCTTTCATTCGAAAAGAAATTTTAAATTTAAAAGTATTATAGGTTGCTATTTTTTTAAGCACAGAATATTAGTTTATGATTGAATGCTACAAGAATGGGAATATGAGAGTGTACCTTTTCTTTAAAGTTAAGTTCATTTTTCATTGAATGTGGAATCATATGAACTGACAGTTTTCTTTTTAACTGTAAATAGTCACATCTCGATCTAATTAAAAAAAAATCTAACAGTTCATTCAATCTCCTATGCAGCGGCTCTACCGATGGTTCGTGTTCAGATTATGTTCAGGGTTTGCAGGGAGCAATACGGGGCTGCAGTGACATCTGGTGGCACGGTCAGCTTTTGTCTGGTGTTGTACAGGGGTACGCCTGGCGATGGTTCGAAATGCACTGTGAGTAATGGCTATGTAGAACATTAGTATGTATGTGGTATTCAAAATGCACATCCCAGAAGTTTAAAGTGGTCATTTTTGTTAACAGTTTCTCTTTTAGTGTATTTCTGCCTCACACATTATTGACCTCAGTACATTTATTTGTTTATATTATACAATATATAAATGTATGTTTGAGTCACTTTTCGTATTACAATCATATACCTACATATGATCAAGTCATAAAATCTGCACTTTTTAGTGTGAACCCAACACCATAATAGTTGTTCCACATTAAAATGCTTCTCATGTGTATGTGCTAGTGAATCAGCAGGAATAAGCGTGAACCCATTGGAATTAGTTGGTTTTCTGCATCAATTTGTCACAAAATGTCATCTCAGTCACAATGATAGACAAAGTCAGTGTGCTTGAGCCGATAACACAGACAAATCTAATTTTGCATGTCTTTATTGAACACACACCCATTAAACATTCAAAGTGCTGGAAGAAAAATTACTGAAGCCATGGACTAATTACTTCAATCAAGGCTGGAGTCAGTAGTTTGCATACCTGGAGACCAATGAATGAAATGAGTTTGTGGGTGTGGTTTACTGAAGACAGGTGATTAGAGTAAGAGTAGTTGATCTTCATTAGGCTGAAAAGGAAGAAAAAGGCATCTCAAAATGTTTAAGCATCCATCAATCCACAGTTGGACAAACTATAAATGGAGACTGTTTAGCCATGTGGCTGCTCTTCCTAGAGGTGGGTGCCCAGACAAGATGAGGGTGCAATGCAAACTCAATAAGGTAGAGAAAGACATCTCTGGAAAAGAAGACATTACTGGAACTGACAAACATCTCTGATCATGAGTTTTCCATATGTAAGTCGTTGAACAGGCCATGGAGGAAATTGCTGCTCCTCCAAAATAAATAGTGCTGCATGCCAGAGGTTAGTCAGGGAGCGCACTGGCAATCAGCAACAATGCTGCGAAAATGTTTTGTGGGCTGATGAAACAAAAGTTGGATTGTATGTGAAAAATAATCAGCACTGTGTTTGGGACAAAATGGACACAGCTTGCAAACATCAGGGAGCAGCATGATTTGGGCTAGCTTTGCTGCCTCAGGGTCTGGACCACTTGCCATCATTGAGATAAAAACAAATTCCCAAGTTTATGAAAATATCCTACAAGATAATGTCAGGCTGGCTGTCTGTGTGCTTAAGCTTAGCAGAAGGTGGATGATGCAGCAGGACAATGAATCTAAATATTGAAGGGAAAAGAAAATGCACTTTTTGTAGTGGCCCAGTCAGAGGCCGGACCTTAACCCCATAGAGATGCTGTAAAAAGACCTCAACAGAGCCGTTCACACTGGATGTCAAATGTGTCTGAGCTGTTCTGAAATTCCTCCCGATCATTGTCCGGGTCTGATCCAGAGCTACTGAGAGTCAACGCTGCCAAAGGAGGTCCGACCGTCTATTAACTCCAACTTACTTTTTCCTCCAGCGCTGTGAATGTTTGAAGGATGTGTTCAATAAACACAATAAACACATTAGAATTGTGTGTTATGAGCTTAAGCACATTGATTGTCCATTGTTGTGACTTAGATGATTAAATCCAATGGGTTCACATAGTTTTTTTTTTTTTTGCCACTGTATTTCAATTGGCAGTGATTAGTTGTACTTGTATACAGCATGTATAAGCACTGAGTACTTGTTGCAGTCCTGGTTATTAGTATTATTAGTACTCCTACTAAATGGAAGCACCTGGCTATTTGTTCCACCATGGACCATCAGTATTAATACTTTTACTAAGGTAAATGATCTGAGTATTTTAGTAATTTTGTTGTAAAGGAGTGACCTTGTTATCTTGGGAATGAAGTGATTAAAAAGTTCATTGAAGTTATTTGGGAAACAGAGTCAAAGTTATCAACAAGAGAAAATAGTCAAGTTAGACAAGGAACAACTAAAGATAAACAAAGTTTAGATTATATCGTGTAGGAGAGAATATATTATTTGAGTTTTGGACACAACAGGGTTGGAATAATGTGGTAAAAAGCGTCATTCTGGTCTGTTGGCCTTTTCGCAAGGTGGCGGTATTGCACCTAAAGATGTTTGTCATAAAATGGGAGAAGAAGAAGAAGAAGAAGAAGCACAAACGAAGGAGCCGAAGTAGCCGAAGAAGAAGTGGTGACGTCGCGTGTGTGTGGTCACGTTCTCGTGCAGGGACATTACAAACTTCAGCATTTCACAGGTTTGTTTCACAGGTTGGTTCTTTAGCAGCCTCTAAACTGTTCGGCTGGAACATGCGAGCAATAATAGAAGTGGCGTATCTGATGTACGTGCGGCTCATTCGATAAAAGACGTGACTGTGGTTCATTCATTCCTGGATGTCGAGCTAACGCCGCTAGCTAGTTAGCGTCGGTTAGCAAACAGCTCTGAGCATTAGCTGCACCTACTTTTAGTTATTAGCCAGGGAGACGCTGTTCGTGTGGTGAAGACGTGACTCTGCACATTATCAGGTAGTGGTGTCACCTTTATTTGAATCGGGCTGAAGAGCAGCAAAAGGTCGGGGAACGTAGCGACGTGTTAGCGAGGACACATGGACGCTGCTTATTTGAAACTGTGCGTCTGCAGACCGGTGTCCTGAACGCAAGCTGGTGTCTGTTGAGCTCTGCAAGTGCGACAGGGACAGAGACCAGCCTGTGCACATGTTTAGCACAAGTGGTCCGATACAGTTGTGAAAACAGCTGTCAGCATTGAACGAGCCTCCCACAGCTGTTGGCCCAAAACAGCCTCTGGATAATGTTGCGACCATAATAAAGACTGATTGTTCTGTCGGTCCACTTGGGCTGTGGCAGGCTTGTCGATGTGTATCTGTGTTGCTCTGAGAACCTCGTAGCAATATTGTTTTTCCAATATTGTATGGAGGCTTTATTGTTCTTTATAATCATATAAATGTCACACCCCTGATGTTCTCCTGCCAATTGCGACTTCGTGTAGTTTAAAAATATTAAGCCCATTGGTGTGTAATAGTTAATTCAGCCTTACAACCTAGTACAAATTGGGTTCTGTATTGTTATCTAATTAACTAACCAAAAGTATTAGAGTTTTGTTCTCCTGTTAGCATGTTAAAATTACTATTTGCAGTATATAGATCCTTTAATGAAAAAGTACAGTGTATTTTTGTTAGACTGAGCTGCAGAGGTTCTGATATAATTCTGTTGTTTGCTTTATGAAAACAGCATCACCACTATACAGTTTAACATTCATTTGTTGTTTTTTTCCGTAGTTTTTCCTTTAAGTGTTTCCGTCATGCCTGGTAAAAAGAGCACTGGCAAGAGGAAGCCTGAAACTACTGTGGAGGATGATAAAGACTATAAGAAAGTGAAAGGTGGGTTAATGGCTTTAACTTGATAGCCCAACTGAAAAACCACAGTGAGACTCCAGTTAAACTTAGATTTAGTTTCCTCATATCCACGACTTTATTTTCTATCGGTCTGGCCTTGTGAGACTAATAATGTCGAAGATCAAGTGAAATCCGGTGTTTGAGAAATTGTTTGTGTGTGTGTACTAGTTTCCCACAGGAGTCATTGCAATGAGGCTGGCCAGGTTCTCACTCTTGGCCAAGGTGATGTTGGACAGCTGGGTTTAGGTGAGGACATCATTGAAAGGAAAAAGCCTGCCCTCGTTTCACTGCCAGAGAAAATAGTGCAAGTGGTGGCTGGAGGCATGCATACTGTGTGCCTCAGTGACACTGGCCACGTAAGTAAACATCTGTCTTATTTGCAATGCTAATTCCCTGCAAAAGCTGCTGCTGTAATTGGCTGCGTTGTTTATCTTGAGGATTAAATGTAAACAGAAATCATGGCAACACCTGAGGAAGGCACAGCATTGTTGATGTAAACACCACAGAGACAAAGGGAGGAGTGACGTCTTAGATTATCTTTCAGCCGGACAAGTTTTTCTCCAAAGCTTTCCATGATTCTTGTGATGGTCCAGCACTGCTGCTGGTCTTAGTTTCTCCCCTGATCGCACATTTGCTGAATTGCATTAATTTCTGGAAATGTGTACAACTAATGCTCCCAAATATTTAAGGATATGAGAGGCAGAGAAGATGCAAAAACATGGTTAAATGGAAGCATGTCAGTGGCATGGTATTTTGCCTGAAGAGAGTGTTGAATTTTCCAGGTCTATACGTTTGGCTGTAATGATGAAGGGGCCCTTGGTCGGGACACAGCCGAGGAAGGGTCAGAAACAGTTCCAGGAAAGGTCACACTGGAGGAGAAGGTGGTTCAGGTGTCGGCAGGGGACAGCCACACAGCTGCACTCACACAGGATGGAGCAGTGTACATCTGGGGCTCCTTCAGGGTTAGTTACCTGCTGTTTACCTGAAATAATATATATATTTAACGTTGTGTAACTTGTGACAACTTCTCTCTGCTGTTACACTGAGCTAAAACTAGAATAGTCCTTCCTGCAGTAAATCCCTCCAGAAAGTGATGATGTTCATATTTTTATTGAAATTGTTTTAAATTGTCCACTGATCATTTTTCAAGATGCATTTTGTGGTGCTGTTGAAATGCGTCATTTATTGTCCTGCTCATTTAAATGAGTGAGGCTAGACTAAATATCCAAAGTAAATAACTTTGTAGGATCCATTGCATTTCAATAGCCTCCAGAATAACCACACAGTCGAATCAATATGATGTCAAGTGTTCAACTTCATTTATATTCACCTGACTCTTTGTTTTCCTCATGCTACACACATCAACGTTATACGTTTTTATAATCTCATTTCATTTCAGTCAGAGTTGGATGATACTTAAAAAATTAAGTTAAAAGCTGTTCAGAATTACTCTTGACTGGAACTTGCATGGCACAGAATATCCTGGTTTTGAGATCATTCACACTGAGCATGACTCTGAACATGTTACTACTTTCCAAGGTTGGTCCATCTCCAGCTCAGTGCAGTGTTGACAATAATGTAAACGGATAAATGTGGGTTTAAAAACATCCACTTTGCTTACTGGTGATGTGAAACAAAGGGAATGTGTCCCAGTTAACATGAAATTTTGTGTTTTTCTTTGAACTAATGCCAGAACACAAAATGCTTCCACTCTTAGGCTCACTCTTATCTCTTAAATTTCATGCTTTTATCTTCACTGGGTACTTAAATCCATGCATATTCTGGAATTTCTTTACCCCATGAATAATTTTTTTCATAACCGTATAAAATGTCTCTCCCACCTCTCCATCAACTGCAACCATTGTTTTTTTAATGTTTTTATTATAAAACTGATTTCTATAGGACGGTTTGTGCATACAGTATCATAGAAATGTTTCACATTGAAGTAAACAATCATGACATTTACAAACAAAAGCAGAGAATAGAATCTATTTGGCTGTCAGATGCTGTTATTCCAGTCACATAGTCCAGTATTAAACTACTGTGTAAACTGATGCACTACTAAAGGTATTTTGGACTCTATTAAATGAGCACAAATGTGATCCGTTTAATAATAAAATAGCAATACTTCACATTTGAATTGATAATAACGTGCAAATACTGAATAACTTCACCCATCAGTCGTTGTTGTTCTATGCAAAGTCCCTCCCACATTCTTTCATAAACTAGTCCACAAAATAACAGGTTGAATAAATTTAACTGTTTAGAAAGAATATAAAGTCAAACTGCATCAGAACATTACAGCAAATGCAGATGGTGGGTGACCAAAATGACCACATGATCAGACACAAAGCCTTGCTGTACTTCTCATAACCCTAAACACAAGTATTGTGTATCACTGGATTTAACCATTAGTATGCTGGACCCTTTTTTCCTAGGATAACAATGGTGTTATTGGTCTTTTGGAACCCATGAAAGGGTCCCTTGTTCCTGTCAAAGTCCCCATAACAGAAGCTATTGTGAAAATTGCATCTGGTAAGAAACAGACCATATTATACATCACATGCTTTTATCTTTGTGCTTTATAATCATTTTAATTTTCATGAATAATTTAATAGGTAACGATCACTTGGTGTTGGTGACGCTGGATGGAAATCTTTACACATCTGGGTGTGCAGAACAGGGCCAGCTGGGAAGAGTGCCTGAGCAGTTTTCAAACAGAGGTGGCAGGAAAGGCCTTAGTAAGTAATGCAAGCCTTTTCTCTTTTTATGGAATACTACAGTGGGATATTTAAGATAGTTGAGATTTATGTGCAGTACATCACTGTCTCATTTGTGATGAACATTTTTTATGTATAGTGTCTAATACTGTTGCCCTCTGTCTTCAGCTCGACTGTTGATACCACAGCTGGTAAAGGTCAGAGGGAAAGTTCACTTTGTAGATGCTTTCTGTGGCGCATACGTCACGTTTGCTGTGTCAAAAGAAGGACATGTGTTTGGATTTGGCCTCTCTAACTATCACCAGCTGGGTCAGTATTACACACATTTAATGTTATAATTTTAACTGTGCTGTCAAATGACACAGCTTTGCATTGTTCATGTCTAGATCCTGCCTAATTGCACCAGATGTCATGGTTTGTGTTTTGGGTTTTTTTTTGGTTTTCATTTTTTGGGCTTTACTGATGTTTTTTGTTGTTGTTTTCCTGTCTAGGCACTAAAAGCACCAAGATGTGTTTTGTCCCAGTAAAACTGACATGCTTCAAGAACTCCACCACCTCCTGGGTCGACTTCTCTGGAGGACAACATCATACTCTCTGCCTTGATGCCAAAGGTAAATTGAAACTAATTGAACATATCTGATTTGCTCTGTATTACTGTTGAGGTCCTTTCTGATAACCTAATATGCATTAGCATGCTTATTTAGAGTCAGTGATATACCACTGATGATGGAAGCTGGTTTTATCTAAAGTATACTGAGTGGGCAAACACCAAAAGAGTCTTTTTGTTGTTCATCTTTTAGGGCAGGTGTACAGCTTGGGCAGAGCAGAATATGGTCGACTTGGTCTGGGACAAGGGGCTGAAGAGAAGAGTGAGCCCACACCTGTCGTGGGCATGGAGCCTGCCAGTAGAGTGGCATGTGGTGCATCTGTCAGCTACGCCGTCACCAGAGAAGGTGACAAACAAAGCAAATGCAGCAGAAGACGAAGTGACCAATTTATTATTCTGTTTTGCTAGAGTGGTCAGTTTTATGGCGGTGGACTGACCAAGGAGTCCGCTTACCCTAACAGAAACCTAGATGGCTCCAATGGGTGTTTTCTAATCAGCTATTTGTAGTGTTTAAGCCGAGGAAAGCGGTACTATTATGTTTAAAAAATATATATTGGACTGCATTTCTTGCCACTGTGTGTGTTTGCAAAACAATGATACTTACTGTTGGCTATGCTCATTCCAGGATCTGTGTACGCCTGGGGCATGGGCACTAACCTGCAGCTTGGCACAGGAGAAGAGGATGACGAGTGGAGCCCTGTAAAGATGACTGGCAAGCAGCTGGAGAACCGTGCAGCACTGATGGTCTCCAGCGGGGGGCAGCACACAGTCCTTTTAGTCAAAGACAAACAGGAGAGCTGATGTTCATGTCAGACAGAGAACGATGGGGGGATCTTTTGGTCTGTTCTCAAGGTGAGGCCTTGTTCATGACACCTAAATGTGGGGAGGGGATTAAGCTGTATTTGACTTCCCATGCTGAGCCGAGGGAGTGTGAGACATGCAGGTCAGAGATGAGATTCAGGCCCTTTTATGAGAACTCTTCAAGTGTGGGCAGAACTTTCATGGATGTTCAGTATATCATGATGAATAAGAGACTATTTTTTTAAATCTAGTTTTTGATGTTCCCTTTGAATTTTCATTAAAAGTCATTAGGATGACTATAAGACTGAGAGTGTGTGTGTGTGATATATGTCAGTGGAACTGTTTGTGTACATGAACAGGGGAGTGCAAGCCTTTTAATGATTTTACCAACATTTTTAACTTTTGTCTTTCTTTTACTTCCATTGATTTTTGGTTCAGACAGAATCTTTACTGTTCATTTTATCAATGGTAGACAAAAATTGTTGTGACTGTTCAGACATTTCATAACATGTCGTATGGTATCCTGCGTTCTGTTGCTTTGACTGTCAAAAATAAAGCAAAATTTACATTTTTAATCTTTTGATAATTATTTGGTAATTTTGTTTTGAAAGTGACTCAGACATTTGCTGGCTCCATGTTCTCAGATGATGATTTGCTTCTTCTCTCATATGATGATATTAAACCGAGTATTCGTTAGTTTAGATAGATGTGTGGACAAAATATGTAGTACCCACAGACATGTTGGTGGGTTAGTGAATCTGACATGTTTTGGAAAAGAGAAAATCCATCCCCAAACAAAAATCACAACTTTCCAGTGAGGTTTGTTAGTAAGTCTACATGGCTTTTGACTTAAAGTACAACAAAGAATTAATTTAAGTGTCAGGAAAAAAAGGAAATCTTTTCACCATATTAGTTTGTGTTACCCAGTGTTGAGGAAGTGGGCACATTATGTTTCTTATAATTTGTCCCCTCCTTGTAGCTCTGTGGCTACTTTGTCTAATATGGGTGCACGTTTGATTTGCATTAAAAAAAACAAAGAAACTCTTGCACAATGATGGTTGGACATCAGAGTTATCTTATTGTTGGTCAAATGTACTTGGTCCTTGTATCGTTTTGCTTTCTTCTGACCAAAAGGAGCAATGATGAAGTATATGAGCTGATTTGTGTGAAAAGCTACTCAAAGGTCTTTGAAATGCTGAAGTATGTTTCATAAGCAGTAAATTTGTGAGTGAACCTCTTCCCTTGTTTTCATCACTGTTTGCTGTGTGTCAAGGAAGAACTGTCAGGAATACATTTGGAGGCGCTGTTGCTAAAAGTGATGTAGTGGGTGAATTTTTCTTTCTTGTTTTTTTTTTTAATATATCTACCTGTTCCCACTGCATCTGCAAAGGTCTCCAGGGATTAACATTAAATACAGGTATTAGTATTAAATACAGCTTTATCTATCACAGCTGGATTTTTTTATTTTTTAACTTTTTTGTAATTGTATTGAAGTAAAGTTAAGAGTACACTTCTGCAAACACATTACATGTACTTCTGTGAAGTGTGAAGGTATTGTGAGTCTGCACTGCACTGTACTGTCTCACCAAAAGCAAGGTCACAAAAATGTCTCACGCATTTTCAATTTGGGGAAAAAAAAAAGCTGTAACAGTTTAGTCTGTTTTTGGCAGTGACTCAACCAAAAAAGATTTTTTCAGTTTCACACTGCTCTGACTATATTTTTACCAATATTCTGTGAGCCCTTAATTTTTCACGTCCCCTCAAACGTCGTGACTTCGATTAGTAATTAGCTGTTAGTCGTATTCATATGCATGCTATTCCTCTGGACTGATGACGCTGATTAAATGACCTTTATTTGTGTGCATTATTTTTGTCTGTCACCTACTGTGGCTGAATATTAAGTCTTAACATTTTGTTTATGCACGGTTTTAAGAAATATCCAGACTGCATGAAATGTGTTCTTAAATGTTCAACTGTAGTAGCTACATTGCTGCTTTTTGGTTGGAAAAATTCAAGACTTGCCCCTTTTAAAAAAAAAAAAATATATATATATATATATATATAATAATAATAAAATTGAATTCATTTGAAGGCATTCACTTTGAATACAGAGGTAAATCGGACAGATTTTAAGCTGTGGGGTTATGAAAGGCTGTTAACAGCCTTCTATAGGCTGGAACATTCAAAATCTAATGATGCTCTGCAACCTTCTCATACAAATGTGTGCACAAAGAGCAGCACAGAGGCAGACATCCAAACAGGAATTCAGCAATCATGTGATTAATTACCTTCCTGGCATAAAAATTATAACAGGATATTTCATAACGCGTGTGGGCTCTGATCTTCTCAAACTAATCACAGAGGAGACCGAGGAGTCTCAGGCACCTGTGCTCCCACACGTTCACTCTAATAATGGAGAGAAATTAATCACAGCTACCGGCAGCTCCACTGAGAGCCGCGTGTGAGGCTTTTTGTTTTGTTAACACTGTCTTTCCGTGTGCTTTAGACTGCACACCTGTAACAGGCTCACAACAGGCTGCTTGATTCATTCATGAAACAAGCAGCTACTAAAAAATGTGTATCTGTACATTGGAACAACCTTTTGCATTATTTAGCCATGTCTTGATTGGGATGCGGCAGCCCTTGAGTCACCCCTGCTGTTTCTTAAAATTAACTTTCTTTTCAAATTGTAGAGGGCTGCGTTTTAATCAAGGCATCCAAAGTTTTGCAATGATTTAAATGTCTTGGAGCTTTACTCAGGATTGTTTTCCATCGTCGTGAGTGTGACGCAGCAGGAAGCTGTTGTTCCTTCATGCCCTCTCGCACACAGAAACCACTCTATTTTCTATAAAGTACCTTTAAAACGTTTGCATGTGGGAAATTGAAGGTGTAGAGAGACAGGGATGGATCAATAGCAACTGTAGCTTCAAACACGACATTGCCCACAAAACACAAACACTTAACATCCATTTGCGATATGACTGTTGCCCTGAAACTGCAAATTGCATGAAAAGTGTTCTTCCCACTGCTTTCTTTCACCATGTCAGTCATAAAACACTTTGAAGGCGATGCATTATCCATCCATCCATTATCTGTACCTGCTTATTCCTATTTAGGGTCACAGGGGTCTGCTGGAGCCTATCCCAGCTCTCTTTGGGGGTAGTGCATTAATACTTTGCAATTTGCAACTAGAACTTGGCGTACCGTATATGGAGGCTCATTTCTCTAAGATCTGCTTTGCACGTCAAGAGCATCTTGCAAACACCTTTAAATAAACACTGTCAGCCTCGCTGTGAATGTATACATTTGACATTAAGGGAACACTGCTGTTCCACAAATGCCCCTGGCTGCTACTGATGCATTAAGTGACGTCTGAAGTCGGTAACTAAATGTATGAAATACTCAGCTGTTGCCATGGCAGCGTGGATGCTGTGCTTCAGGCTCTAATAGGAGAACGGTTTGCTCTGAGATAACATGCATTTCTGTGAGCTTGAGTACAGGAAAGCAAATGGGATGTTATTTCAAATTGAATATCCCTCATTGTTATGATGGTGCTACTGCATCGCCTGCCAACCATACGTGTAGTTACTGGAGACAGCCTTGATTGATTAGGCTCCTTGCACAGTGGTTTCTGGTGAGCCCCACAGCACGTGACCAACAACTGGGTAAGAGTGGCCAGTCTGTTCTGATGCATATGTCTACAGACTTTCTTCAGAAAGCAGCAGTGTCTTGTATGAACAATTTATTTCAGGGTTTGTTGGCAATGTAGAACTTAAACAGATAGTTACATCAAATGTGAAGGACTGCCACTGTCACTCTATCAGGGTTTTGTTAGAAGAGCATTTCAATAGCACTGCACTGAGATTTTGTCTTTTTTGTACTGTGCATTCTTCTTCCTTTGGCCTCATTACCCACAGACTTTTTCTTCATTTTTTTAAATTTGTAGTCTTCAGCCCCAAGTGACTTTGGTTTGAGATCCCATGGCTCCCTTTGGAGCTACACAAGTCTTTGTTCAGCTTTTTTGTTGACCTTTAACCATACTTAGTTGGAAATCAGTGCCATTAGAAGTTGCTTGATTGAACAAGTTGACACTATATCATTTGGACATTTCTGTGTTGCAGTTTTGTCTTCGTCAAGAGAAATGAAAGAAAACATTTATAACCCTGGGGGGGTGACGATGCATTTTCACAAAGTGAATTATAAGGTAAAATCTTCTGCACCTCCCCAGTCATTTTCATATGGCCCTTTTTGACTCTGTTTGCAGATGGCACCCAGTTTGAATCCATGCCTCAGCTCCTCAGCGGGGAATACCCAAGTATTTGACATCAAGAAACTTGTTTCAGCTGTTTCTGCTTCTCTGCCATTGTGTGACCACCTCAGGCAATGTATAGGTTTAATGGTCTCTCTTATAATAATCTCTGGAATATCTTTAGATTTGGTTTACATGGTTTTGATGGAGCATTTGATTCACAGTCAGCCTAGTTGCTGTGTTGTATGAAAAGCCTTGCTTATAATGTGTAGTTGTATGCTGTGATGTAGAAAGATTTACAAGGCTAGAATATTGTGGCGTAATGGAGCTCGAGTCATGTTTCTATTCAAACTGCCAAATGAGACAACTGTGCTCCGTCAGGCCAAGCAACAAATCTGTCTCCACGGTGCAGTGAGGAACAAGATGTCTCCCTCGCTCACCTAGACCCCTTCATAAAGTCCTTCTAACAGACAAATGAGCGTCGCAAGTGTGGTCCTGATGTGAGAGAAGAAATGTTGCTTTGAAACTATTATTCATTTTCATGCTTCTACATTTCTCTCTCAAAAAGTAAACATATAAGCGAAGCCACATATGACGTGTAGGAAACATCCTGCTTCTTCTTGATGCTTGTGAGGAAATCCTAGCATTTCATCAGAGCTGTTCTGAGTTGGTCAGCAAGATTCCCCTCTGTATTCCCGTTTCCCTCTGTTAACTTGACCATGTAGCTGTTAGTCAGGGTCGGAGGACGACATCTTAATTATCTGTGTGTCACTCTGCACCTGGTCTACAATACCTGTGGGTACCTGTGCATGTTTAATAGGAAACGATGCAAAAACTCCTAGTATGTGTGTTCAGCATCGTGAAGCTTGAATTTTTAAACATGACAGCAGTGCTGCACACCTGACTGAGCTGTTGAATAAAGCACTTTGACATTCACATGCAGTATAGTTGGAAGCAAAATCATAGAGTGACAGAGGTTTTCATTTTCATGCTTCTACATTTGTCTTTCAAAAAGTAAACATATAAGCGAAGCCACATATGACTTATAGGAAACATCCTGCTTCTTCTGTAGCACAGATAATAGGAGACCTATGATGGCTTTTATAGGAGCTTCTGTGAAATTTACACTTATCCAAGATGTTTTACATCCACAAGCTTCTCAGAGAGTTTCTATTATCTATCATCAGTCTTTCAGCAGGCACTGATTTCAGCACTTTGTCTGTAAAGAAATAAATAATCCAAGGGCCATAATACAAAAAGAGCCAAGGATATCCAGGGATTTTCTGTTTCAGCACATCTTTCCGGTCTTTCTGGTGTCTCAAGTGTTAGTTAACTGCATCTGTAATCATTTCTGAACAGTTGTGGCTGGCTAACACTAACAGCACTTCATATTTTTACAAGACAAATATACAAAAACAGGAAATAAAGCGGAAATCTGAATATGTGTCAGCCTGAACTGGGGCTTGTGTCAGTTAAAGGATAAAGCAGGTGTTGTTCATCTTATCAACAAATGTTGTGTAAATACGTAGGCCACCATCTTAATAAGTGTAGCCTATAGCTTATTTCAGCCTGGCATACGAGTGCCATTGCTGTCCACAAATATTAAAGGCACATCAGTTAGCCACACTGTGTAGTGGGTGACAGGTTTATTATTAAGAGCAGGGGCACTGCTCATAAATATTTGATACAGCAACAAATCCTCCCCAGAAAAAAAAAAATCTCCAGCTCCCAGTTCTTTATAAATCAAATATACAGAGTTAACAACTAAATTAAATATTTGAAATGAGGTTAGATAAACTTCATTCTTCTTCTTCTCCTTTGGGCTGCTCCCTTCAGGGGTCTCCACAGCCAATCATCTGCCTCCATTTAACCCTATCCTCTGTATCCTCCTCACCCACACCAACGATCCTCATGTCCTCCTTCACTACATCCAAGAACCTCCTCTTTGGTCTTCCTCTAGGCCTCCTTCCTGGCAGCTCTAACCTCAGCATCCTTTTACCAATGTATTCACTGTCCCTCCTCTGAACATGTCCAAACCATCTCAATCTGGCTTCCCTGGCTTTTTCTCCAAAACATCTAACATCAGCTGTCCCTCTGATTTCCTCATTCCTGATCCTATCCATCCTCGTCACTCCCAGAGAGAACCTCAACATCTTCAGCTCTGCTACCTCCAGCTCTGCCTCCTGTCTTTGTCTCAGGGCCACTGTCTCTAAACCAGACAACACTGAGGTTAGATAAACTTTATTAATGTTTGGATTAATATTAATTTAGAATCTTTGTCGCTCATTTTACATCTTCAGAAGGATTTAAAGAAGTTGAGCCACACATAAGTTGTTTTAGGTCTTTCCACAGGATTTGTAAACAATAAGAGAATAATAACCTAAATATCACCACCTCATCCTTTTATTGACACATTGAAAAAGTAGATAATTATCATCACATGTCCAGAAATTACAATATTATTCCTGATTTATCTCACACTGTGCTTTTCATTTGTTCACTCTCCTTTCAGCTATATCATATTCACTCCCTTAACCTGTGACCCCCAGGGGTACTGGAGCTCTGATCAGTAATCCATACTTCATTGTAGTAAGTAATTACATTTGTAAACCACATGAGGCCTTAATGATATTTACAGGGTAGAAGAGCTAATATCTGTAATAACAACCACAGAAAACAAAATATCGGATTCAAATGAACAATTATTTTAAAAAACACTTATAAGATACGACCTGCAAGATCAAAGGAACGTAAAGCTAAATAAGGCATGATGGTAATTATTGTCAACCACACTTCAGAAAACATTTTAAAATGGTCTTTTTAAAAAGATGGTTAAAGGTGTTAGAGACAGAAACCAGAGGATGAAGTTTTATAATGTTTCAATTAATATATATATATATATAGCACTTAGTGTAAATACATGTTGTAGTCAAATAACACTTGATTTTACTAACTGGTAAGGTGAAACTTTTTACAATAGCTTTGATGGCACAAAATAAATCACATCGTAACTTAATATTGCTGTTACAGAACAATATTTGTTTGATATAAATCTGCATTACTGCAGTGGCAGCATGAGAGCCATCAGATTTACTGTTCTCTCAAATTGTACAAACAATGTCTTTGCCCAAATCTTCTCCCACAAGTGTCCAGCAATCCTCAGTGGAAAATTGTCCATTAGCTGTAATATGTATAGGAAGCTTCATGTTGCTTGCTAATGTGTTTGAACCAATTCTGACTTGTGCCCATGCCAGACTGAAGTAATCCAGTCACCTCACTCACTATGAGCTGAAACCAGTTTCCTCTCCGTAGCTCCTTAGTTTGCCTTCAGCTGAAGTTTGGTTGTGCAGAAAGTCAGAGCAGGTTTACTGCTGGAGGAGTGGAAACAGTGAGTCAGCTAAACACTGAGGTTCATGCTGAATATCTGCTGGACGCGCCAGTCATCACTGCTTAATCAGGAAGGCGTCTTTTTTTGTTTTTCATTTTAAGGTGTGTTTGGCAAGAATCTCTCATGATCTATTGGTTCAGCTAAAGTGGAGCAATGACACTGAAGGATGCAGTTATTTAGAATTTCACCACCTTTATAATTGCTCTTAATTATGTGTAGCCTTTTTCTTCTCTGAACAAGACCAACAACAAGCATGAATTTAGATACGACCACTAAATATCAGAGACAATGAAAATATAGTCTCAGCTAAAACATTAATTTAATTGATGCTCATTCCCTCACAGTGAGATTGAGTGACAGTATAACCTATAATTATACAGTCTGAAGGACAGAGATGTACTTTTTATTTGCCCTGATCTGGGCAAGAAATTAAACACTGATGTCAAAATCAGCTACTATAAAATTTTTTTATATTAAACATGTTAATGCGAAAGGAGTCGCTTGCAGTGATGGACCCACACGCCCAAAACTTACTGTTTTCAACCTTCAGCTTCATTCTTTTGGTTCAGTCTCACAGCTGCTGTGGTTTTCAGCAGAGACCAGCTGCTGTTTTCAGTAAAGGGTCTTAAAGCTTACTGTACACTACCTTCACAACCCCCGGCTTCACATTAGTGTCTAGTACTGGACACTATTAGCAACTAGGTAGTGATTTAGTGGGGGATTTAGCATCTACAACCACATATTTCACTCAGGAGTTGGTGGAGACCAAAACAGAGCTAAAAGACGAATGAGTATTGGGCTTACAATCATTAATTTGCCATAAAGCCAACTATAAATGAAGTTAATTTTAAGTATAAAAATAGGCAACCATTTGCTAAACAGTTTGCCATATTGTCTAAAGAGATAATAATAAAATAAAATAATTAAAAAAATAATAGAATCAAAATTTTGCTTTAGTAAATTAGTAGCTTGATCAGTGACAAGTATCTTCGTTGTTGATGCTCTGCCAAGCCTGTAGTGCAGCCATCTTTACCTCTTGACCTATGGGGTTAAGGTCAGGTGACAGATGTGACCAATCACTGTACACTGGCCACCACTTGGACAAAAAAGACTCCTGGTGGCCTTGTCTGTTTGTTTAGGATCAATGTCCTGCTTGACAATCTGATCATTTTGGGTCTGTGTATACAGCTATGAGTCCTAATGTGGATGCGATGACCTAAAAAAAACTTTGTTAGAATCAGCACTTTAGCCTCATGTGTATTTTTACTCTGCTGTACAAGAGGATCAAAACAGTAAAAAGAAAAAATCCCAAATACTTTATGATTGCAGTCTGTGTGTGTGTGTGTATATACCATGTTTTCCCTACATTTTTGGAAACGTGTATACAGTGACATTCAGGGACTTGGCTTCCTTGTGGGGACAAAATCCAGGTCCCCACCCTGTAAATCACAGAATTTTAAAGATATGACCTGGTTTAAGGTTGGGGTGATGTCTCCAGGAAATGAATGTAAGTCAATGTAAAGTCTGTGTGTGTGTGTGTGTGCGTGTGCGTGTGCGTGTGCGTGTGCGTGTGTGTGTGTATTCATTCACATGTCAAGAAGTATGTATATTTGTGTCCATTTCCTTATATACAGGCAGACCAAGTCCTCTTCATCATGTAACCATCCTGAAAGACAGTTCATAAATGTGTCTCATAAACCTGTATAAATCCACTTGTTTCATTACAGGTTGACTGTAAATGTATATTGATGGTGGCTCAAAGCTGACTGCAGACTCAGACTCCTGTGGTGGAGAACTGTGTGAGATCAGTCTGGGGGTCATCCTGAACCGTCCTTCCCGTCCCCCGATCCATGCCTAGTCAGGCTGGCGGTCTCTCTGTCATTGCAGGAGCACAAACGGACGCAGGCTCCTGTGCGTGTGATCTGTTCTGCTCCAGCTGGGAGCGATAGGGCAGGCAGAAATCTCTCAAACACCTCTTGAAGTTTTCGTCCAAGAAGGCATATAGCACAGGGTTGAGACTGCTGTTGATGTAGCCTAGTGCAATGCACAGATGCCA